>NC_090923.1:846785109-847088140 GCF_040938575.1 Ambystoma mexicanum
CTGGACCATTTACCTGCTTCCCACTGTGGAATAAGGTCATAGTAACTCTGAACTTGGCAGAGTCCCTGCTTTTTACCCTCCCAACTCTATGAGTCCAGGGACGTATGCCCTTTACCAGCCTCTTAGACCAATGGTTTCCAACGCCCTCAAACCTCTCACCCTCTCCAGATCTGCCTCGCAAAGACCAGGCCCTTCCCCTAGATCAGGGGTGCACAACTGATTTTGACAGAGGGCCGAAAGTACCTCACATGAGGGCTATAGTGGGCCGAAAAGTAAATGTGGGCGGGGCGGAAGGCGGGGCATGGCAGGAGGCTTTTTAAACCCCCAAGTTGTACTAAGCACATGGAAAAAGAATGTTTTTGAGCGGTAACGATTTTTATTTGCATTTCAAAATTACATTTTGTACTACACATTTTCCATTGTTATAATTTATTTCTATTTAGTTATTGTATCTCGCCTGTTTAATTAACTTATATATATTTTATTGACCCTAGATTGGACATGCCGTTATTTTGGACTGCTACAGTTTGCTATTTGGGTTGCCCAAGAGGAGTATGGCCTTCGTTGAGTCAGGTTTCCTCAAAAAGCCAAAGATGACCATCGCCTAACTGTGCCTGTTTTAGCTTTATTATTGGGTTTACTCTTGGAGTGCAACACTATGCCCCATGGCCCCCTCACCCCCAACCAAACACTGTGCCCCAGGGCCCCCTTACCCCCAACCAAACACTATGCCCCATGTCCCTCACCCCCAACCAAACACTATGCCCCATGGCCCCCTTACACCCAACCAAACACAATGCCTCATGTCCCTCACCCCCAACCAAACACTATGCCCCATGGCCCCCTTACACTCAAACCAAAAACAATGCCCTGTGGCCCCCTGACCCCCAACCAAACACTATGCCCCATGGCCCCCTCACCCCCAACCAAACACTATGCCCCATGTCCCCCTCACCCTCAACCAAACACTATGCCCCTTGTCACTCACCCCCAACCAAACACTATGCCCCATGCCACTCAGCCCCAACCAAACACTATGCCCCATGTCCCCCTCACCCCCAACCAAACACTATACCCCATGTCCCCCTCACCCCCAACCAAACACTATGCCCCATGTCCCTCACCCCCAACCAAACACTATGCCCCATGTCACTCACCCCCAACCAAACACTATGCCCCATGTCCCCCTCACCCCCAACCAAACACTATGCCCCATGTCCCTCACCCCCAACCAAACATGCCCCATGGCCTCCTCACCCCCAACCAAACCCACCACCCCATGGCCCCCGCACCCCCAACCAAACCCCCACCCCCCAACTCAGCACACACACTCAAGCATGTACCCATACAGACCCGAACCCCCCAACTCAGCACACACACTCAAGCATGCACCCATATAGACCCGAACCCCCCACCCCCCAACTCAGCACACACACAAACATGCACCCATACAGACCCGAAACCCCACCCCCCCAAATCAGCACACTCTCAAACAAGCACCCATACAGACCCGAACCCCCACCCCCCAACTCAGCACACACACAAACATGCACCCATAAACCCCCGCACCCCCACCCCCCAACTCCAAACCCCCCACCCCCCAACTCAGCACACACACTCAAGAATTGCACCCATACAGACCCGAACCCCCACCCCCCAACTCAGCACACACACATGCACCCATACAGACCCGAACCCCCCACCCCCCAACTCAGCACACACACAAACATGCACCCATACAGACCCGAACCCCCCACCCCCCCAAATCAGCACACTCTCAAACAAGCACCCTTACAGACCCGAACCCCCACCCCCCAACTCAGCACACACACTCTCAAGCATGCACCCATACAGACCCGAACCCCCCACCCCCCCAACTCAGCTAACACACAAACATGCACCCATACAGACCCGAACCCCCACCCTCCAACTCAGCACATAAAAAACATTCAAATCAAAACATTCATACACATCCGACAACCCCCCACCCCCGCATCTCAACATACACACAAAATACATTCAAATACAAACATTCATACACATCCGACACACCCCCCCCACCCTCGCATCTCAACATACACAAAACACATTCAAATACAAACATTCATACACATCCGACACCCCCCCACCCCCGCATCTCACCATACACACAAAATACAATTGAATACAAACATTCATACACATCAGACACCCCCCCACCCCCGCATCTAAACATATACACAAAATACATTCGAATACAAACATTCATACACATCCGACACACCCCCCCACCCCCGCATCTCAACATACACACAAAATACATTCAAATACAAACATTCATACATATCAGACACCCCCCCACCCCGCATCTCAACATACACACAAAATACATTCAAATACAAACATTCATACACATCCGACACACCCCCCATCCCCGCATCTCAACATACACACAAAATACATTCAAATACAAACATTCATATACATCCGACACACACCCCCACCCCCGCATCTCAACATACACACAAAATACATTCAAATACAAACATTCATACACATCCGACACCCCCCCACCCCCGCATCTCAACATACACACAAAATACATTCAAATACAAACATTCATACATATCCGACACACCCCCCCACCCCCGCATCTCAACATACACACAAAATACATTCAAATACAAACATTCATACACATCCGACACCCCCCCACCCCCGCATCTCAACATACACACAAAATACATTCAAATACAAACATTCATACACATCCGACACACCCCCCGACCCCCGCATCTCAACATACACACAAAATACATTCAAATACAAACATTCATACACATCCGACACACCCCCCACCCCCGCATCTCAACATACACACAAAATACATTCAAATACAAACATTCATATACATCCGACACAAACCCCCACCCCCGCATCTCAACATACGCACAAAATACATTCAAATACAAACATTCATACACATCCGACACCCCCCCACCCCCACATCTCAATATACACACAAAATACATTCAAATACAAACATTCATACACATCCGACACACCCCCCCACCCCCGCATCTCAACATACACACAAAATACATTCAAATACAAACATTCATACACATCCGACACACCCCCCATCCCCGCATCTCAACATACACACAAAATACATTCAAATACAAACATTCGTACACATCCGACACACCCACCCCCGCATCTCAACATACACACAAAATACATTCAAATACAAACATTCATACACATCCGACACACCCCCCCACCCCCGCATCTCAACATATACACAAAATACATTCAAATACAAACATTCATATACATCCGACACACCCCCCACCCCCGCATCTCAACATACAGACAAAATACATTCAAATACAAACATTCATACACATCCGACACACCCCCCCACCCCTGCATCTCAACATACACACAAAAACATAAAGCAAAACAAACCTGACATACAAACACAAACAGAGCACTTACCGGAGACGTACTGGAAGGCAGGTAAGCTGGAACGCTGGAATCGTACTACGGCTGGCGTGGACCAAGGCTGAAATGCCTTCCGGCATCAAGCCTTATGGACCACGCCAGCCGCAGTGCTGGCCCTCCATTGGTGCAGCACACACGCATTACGTGGCTCGTAGGAGCGACGTGGTGCGTGTGTGTGCTGAGCCAATGAGGACCAGTGTTTTGTCCGGCCCGGAAGACAACAAAGACTTTCCTAATGGAGGGCGGCCGCGGGCCGCCCTCCATTAGGAAAGTCATTGTGCCTCGCGGGCCGGACAAAAGAGCATGGCGGGCCCAAACTGGCCCGCAGGCCGTATGTTGTGCACCCATGCCCTAGATCATTCACCCCTTCTCTCAAACCCTCAAAACACTTAACCACATCCTGGAACGGAGATGGATGGCTGACCCATCTCCCCATAATAGAGCTGCCTATGCCCGCCAAATGCATGTCTACAAGGCAGAAATCTGGAAGGCCAAAACATCCTTATACTGGAACAGAATCTCCAATGCCCATAACAGCAGCAAGTGACTCCACAAAATCATCTCAGAATTCAAGGACCTCCTATGCACCCTCCCCTGCCAACTTCCAATCAGTCTGTGATGCCCTCTCAGGCCATTTTTACAATATTTCGGTAGAAAGAAACTGCACCATGAATTTGAAACTAGCAGCAATCTTCTCTTCTTTCTCTCCCATCTCTCGACCCGAATTCTTGAATCTACTTTCTAGCAGTCGGCTATCTGGATCCCAGAGAAATCCATGTCCTCCTGTCTTCCTCATAGAAATCTTTTCTTCAGTCTGTGCAGGCGGCATCATAAGATCCATCATCAACTCCTCCCTCAGATCATGTTTAGTCCCAGCAGTGTTCACGAAATCACACATAAAACCGCTCCTCAAAAAACCCTCCTTTACCCTGTCCTTCCAGCCAACTACAAACCTATTTCTAACAAATGCTTCTTAGTCAAACTTACTGATCAAATGGCTTACTCCCAGCTTTTCCTCTTCACCTCCTCCTTGACACCGCCCATTGTGGCTTCAGACCCCTCTATAGAACTGAATCGTACCTGTTCTCAATATGCATTACCTCAAAAGCATTGCAGTTACAGAAGGCTGTGCTGCACTTATCCTCCTCGACCTCCCGGCAGCCTTTGACACCATCTACTACAGAATCCTCACTGTCAGACTCCAGTCGATCGGCATAATGGATGCAGTGCTAAGGTGGATTTCTTCATTCCTTGCTAACAGATAACCATCCTTCCTCCCTTCACCTCAGTGACCCCCCTTACACCAATGGGGTCCCACACAGCACCTCCCTTTCCCCCTACTCTTCGACCTCTACGAGCCCCATTCCTGCCCTTATTTTCTCACATAACCTAGCCTGTTACAACTATGCAGACGACACCCAGATCATCTTCAAGTTCCAAAAGGCCTCTTCCATCCCCCACCCGACCTTGCATCCTGCCTCACAGACATGGACCACTGGATGACAGCTAGCCACCTCCTACTCAACCCCTGGAAAAATGAAAATCATGATCTGTCGGAAAACGTACCTGAGATTCACCATGGATGCTGATTTGTCGCTCTCACACCACATTGCCTCACCCACCGTGACCTCCAAAAGACAGGCCCAGAATACTTTCAACAGAAACTCATCCACTACCAAATGTAATGTAATATAAACAGAATTTATAAAGCGCATCTACACCAAAAAGGGCATCGTAGCGCTAGGAGGTTTCGTGAAAAACAGAAAAACAGAAAAGCCCCGGATAGACTGTGAAGAGATGTATTTTCGAGGCCTTACGAAAGGAGAGGTGGTCCTCCACTGCCCATAAACACAGATGAACAGACAGGGCTGTCACAAGATGTGGTGAGGCAAGAGGCAAAACATTTGGTGAGGCCCTCTTATGATTTTTTGCACTGGGCCAGCTGCGACATAGGAGACTCGAAAAATCTCCCCTTGAGTTTGTGTGGAGGAACCCAAATATAGTTTATTTCTACAACTGCAAATCATCAACTACAGCAAATTTAGATTTCTCTACTGAAGAAAGGTTTATGTCAGACTAGTTTTTGTATCATATGCATACTTATATATATAGTGGCATGACGGCATGTGGTACGTGATGCCAGCAGTAAGGAGCACCCTGTCCCTGTGTAAACATTAAAACACACATCATACACAGTGGTAGTCAGATAAAATGATGTACAGTGGATGCTAGTGAATTTCTGAACTGAAGAGGCTTAAATGTTTAAGCCAATTATGCAGTATCGACAGAGCACAGGGAGGGAGCCCAAACCAAACAAGGGTTACTTGAGGGGCTTTCTCGATCCAACGAAAATGTTTGAAACATTAGGTTAAAATTATGCATTTTATAGCACTTTCTTGGCAAAATTGGGTAGAAATCCATAGTTTGTAATTGGTTTTGTATGGTAGCACATGGGAAAACCCAATAGTTGCAAGTCATCAACCGTGCACAGGAACATTTTCCAATGCATTTCATGCCGCCTTTACACACAACATATATTAGTACAGAAATATATTCATGCTTGTTGTTCCCATGTATTTCCATGGGGGCTGCACCAATATATGCCATTATTACCATGTATGGACTGCCAGCCTGTAAAACTGCCATGCCGCAGAAAGTATGTTGTGGCTGACTATGCACCATAAGTGTTATTAGTGGCTAGGCTGGCCTAAATTCAAGGTGGGCCAGTTTAGCCAAATAGTATGTTTGCTTTAACCTTGATGTACAGTCCTGTGCATCAAGATTGAAGAAAAACAAGCATTGGCAATGCTAACAGTTTGGGCTTTCATGTAGGCATGGGAAAGGCACTGCTGTATTAGTATTTACTAACCATTGATGTTAGCAGGTGCAAAATGGTTTGAATACCTGAGCATCTAACAGCAGTGCCTGGCAATGCCTAATACTTATACACAAGCCAAAACCGTTGGCTTTGTCAGTGTTTGTTTTTGGAGGGACTTCAGTAAAAGACACACACAGTGCTTTTAAATTGAGTGGCTGAAGGCAGACCTGGTCAAGGCATTTGCATTACACTGGTACTGTGCTTACAACTCAAACTAAGTCATTAACTCTCAGAAGACTCCTTTGAGAAAACACAGACAGTGTGAGGGCAAAGTTTGATGGCAATGTTTGATTAAAGTTATCTCAAAGAGTTCCAATAAGGAAGTGTTTTGGGTGGGAAGGGCAGGAACTGGGTGTGAATTGCCATATGATATGATGTGATATGATATGATATGGCATTTGTAACGCGCCTATACACAGGTGTTTCAAGGCGCGACGAGGCAGGGAGGGGAGGAACAAGAGGAGACAGACAACGATCCTACTAGGCCAGGTGTCATTCAGATCGCGCAAGTGCAGGGGTGGGGGAGGGGGAAAAGTGCAAGGGGAAGGGGAGGGGGGGAAGTGCAGTACAAGGTAAGTGGCGTAAAGTAATAAATAAATAGGGCCAGCTGGTGGCAAGTGCAAGGTAAGTGCAGAACAAGTGCTGGAAAAGGGGGGGGGGGGCTGTAGGGATACAGAGAAAGTCCCGCAGTGCAGAGGGGTTCCAGGGCATCAGTGCAAGTGGAGAGTGGCTGGGCCCAGGACCAAGGCCGTTAAGAGTGGTCCAGTTGCAGAATCAGTGCAGTTTCAGTGAAGAATATTAGCTGTTCAGCAGGGGAGAGGGAGAGAGAAAGCAGAAGCAAAGAGGAAGGTTTTGAGGTGCTTCCGGAACCGGAGATGGTTCTCCTCAAGTTTCAGGGAGGCAGGAAGGCTGTTCCAGAGGGAGGCCCCTGCCGCGGAGAGAGATCTACCCCCAGCTCGTTGCCTCGAGAAGCGGCTGACCCTGAGGGAGTTGGAGGCGGATGAGCGAAGGGCTCGGGAAGGAAGATATTTGGGAAGAGAGAGTTGAAGGTGTTTAGGACCAAGGCCCCAGAAGGCCTTGTGGACAATGCAGAGGGTTTTGAACTTTATCCTCGCAGCCACTGGGAGCCAGTGTAGAGATTTCAGTCCTGGAGAGATACGGTCCCTGGGCTTGAGGCCAAGGACAAGTCTCGCAGTTCTGTTCTGGATGAGTTGCAGAGGGCGGAGAGTGGAGGCAGGCAGATTAAGATAGAGGCTGTTACAGTAATCCAGCTTCGAGAGAACCAGGGCTCGGGAGACAGTGAGCTTCTGGGGGAAGGAGAGGAAGGGAAGAATACCTCTGAGGATGTGCAGCTGGTAGTGTGACTTCTTAGCGACATCAGAAATATGAGGAGAGAAGGAGAGTGTGGAGTCGAAGATGACCCCAAGGTTTTTTGCATTGCAGGTAGGAGCAGGGAGGGGGCCAAGGGAGGCAGGCCAGAGAGCTGCAGGGAAGGAGGGAGTGGGTGTACCGATGAGTAGAATCTCAGTCTTACTGGCATTAAGGCAGAGGTCATTGGCGGCACACCATTCCTGGATAGCAGACAGACAGTCAGAGATGAGGGAAGGAGAGGGGGAGGCTGAGGGTAGCCTGAAAATGAGCTGGGTATCGTCCGCATAGCACTGGAAATTAGGGCAGAGAGCGGCGATGCGGTGGGCCAGGAGTGCCAGATACTGGTTGAACAGCCAGGGAGAGAGATTAGATCCCTGGGGGACACCACAGGTGGAGAAAAAGATGTTGGAGAGGAAGGACCCCAGTTGGACCTGGGAGGGTCGATTTGAAAGGAAAGAGTTCAGCCACGCCAGAGCCTGACCAGTGATACCCAGGTTTTCACAGAGACGGTTGAGCAGGATGGCATGGTTGACAGTGTCAAAGGCAGAGGAGAGATCGAGCAGAATGAGAACACAAGGAGTGTTGGAATCGAGGTTCAAGAGCAGGTCTTCACGGATGTTCAGGAGAGCAGTTTCCGTGCTTCTGGCAGCTCTGAAACCAGATTGATGGTCATGAAGACTACCAACAGATTCAGCATGGAGGTTAAGCTGGGAGATGGCCAGTTTCTCCAGGAGCTTGCCCAGGAAGGGAGTGATGGAGATAGGGCGATAGTTAGCCGGGCAGGAGGGGTCGGAAGAGGGTTTCTTGAGAAGAGGGTGCACAAGGGAGTGCTTGAGGGGGGAAGGGAAGACTCCAGAGGCGAAGGAGTGGTTGCAAAAGTCAGCCAGGGCAGGAGCCAGGGAGTCGATGTGGTCCTTGATAGTTTTGGAGGAACAAGGGTGAACCTGTTTAGACGAGACTTTCATAGATTGGACTTGTCTGGAAACCTCGTCAGCAGAGAAAAGTGGAAAGGCAGAGAAAGAGGGAGGAGGGTTGACTGCAGAAGGGCCAGAGGAAGAGCCGGGAAGGGAGGGAGGGACGTGAAAGGAGGAGAGCGAGGACATGATGTCATGAGTTTTAGAGATGAAGTGAGAGGCCAATGCAGTGCAGAGGGCCTGGGAGGGGACAGGAGAGGTAGAGACTGCAACAGGGTTGGCCAGCTCCTTGCAGATTTTAAAGAGTTCGGCGGAGTTGTTAGATGCCGCAGAGATGCAGGCTTGGATAAGGGCTCTCTTCTTGGTGAGAACGGAGAGCCGATACTGCCTTTGGAGCAGGCGGCAGGCCAGTTTGTCAGAGGATGAACATGAAGCACGCCATTTCCTCTCTGCAACCCTGCACTTGCGTTTTAGGGTGGCGAGATCCGAGTCATACCAGGAGTTACATTTGGCTTTGGGCTTCAGGCAGATTCTCATGACGGGGGCAAGGATATCAAGAGTAACAGATATAGCAGAGTGGAGCATGGAGAGGGCTGTGTCAGGGTGGGAGTCAGCAGAAGGGGCAGGGGGGGGCGAGAAGGTAGCAGCGAAAGCCTCAACTGACACATGCTTCATGGGTCGGATGACCGAGAAGGTGGGTGGGAGTGAAGAGGGTGGCTTTGCCTGTGGGGTAGGGAGGGTGAGGTGGGCGGATAGGAGAAAGTGATCACTCCAGGAGAGAGGAGTGGAGAGAGGGACGGAGAGGGGAAGGTCAGAAGAGATCAGAGCATCAAGAGTGTTCCCAGCAGAGTGAGTAGGCCCAGACGGGAGAATAGAGAGTGAGAGAGAGTCGCAGAGGTCACGAAAGAGAGCAGTGGGGGGACTGGAGGCATCAAGGTGGATGTTGAAGTCGCCAAGAAAGAGGAGTTGAGTGGTTGAGGACAGGAGTGAGGAGGAGAGGTCAGCCCACTCAGAGAGGAAGGAGGAAATTTGACCAGGTGGCCGATAGATAGTAGCCACAGTAAGGGAATGGCTAGGAGAGAGAGAGAGTCGGCAGATAAGACATTCAAAAGAGGAGTAGGTCTGCGTAGGAGTGACAGTGGCAGGAATCCACTCAGGGAAGATAAGGGCAACACCACCCCCTGCACGGTTAGGCCTGGGCATGGAGAGGATCTTGTAACCGTCAGGTAGGAGTGTGTCAAAGCTGGTGGCAGAGCTGGCTGTGAACCATGTCTCAGTGAGACAGAGGACGTCGAGGTCCAGTTCCTCAAGAAGGTGACAGATATCAGAGGAGTGCTTGATGGCAGAGCGAGAATTTAGAGTGGCAATGTGGAGAAGGTTGCCCTCCTTGAAGAACTTCCGGGGAGGGGTACAGATCAGAGGTACGCCCTGCGGAGGTGTTGAAGAAGGAGGTGAAGAAGGAGCACGAGAGGGGGCAGGGAGGGAGGGTAGAGGCAAGGTAGCCAAGGATAGAGGAGGGGGGACAGCAGTAGAGGAGAGGAAGTTGATGAGGTGTGGGAAGCGTCTATCAAAGAGGAGAAGGTTGGCCAGAGGGCCTTGGACCAAGATGGTCCCATTAGCGTAGACATTAATGATGGCCTTAGAGGAGCGGAATGGGGCCAAGAGGACATCCCAACGGGTGCCACCATTAATGGGAGAGGAGGAGAAAGGAGAGAGCACAGAGACCATATGAAGGGTCCATAGGTCAGGCGAAGGCACGAAAAAGAGGATGTCAGTGAGAGTTTCCTTAGAGCAGGCACTAGTGTAGGTGTCAGCGATAGGGAGGCCTGGGTTGGAGACCAGGATGTCCTTTTTAAACTTTTTCCTACCAGATTTAGTGAGGAGAGCAGGATAGTCAATGGAGAAGCAGTTAGAGAAGATAGGCGAGACAGAGAGCACCATGGAGTAGAAGGGAGGGGGGGGGAGACAGACGAAACGAGAGCACGCAGACAGGAAGTGAGCGGCAAGCACAAGTTACCACAATTAGAGCAAACAAACAGTAAAGCGTATTAGGTACCGGGCCACCTAAGTTTGAGAATCTTGCGAGGGGAGAAAAAACACCCTAGTTTACCACAGTTCAGAGCAAACAGTAATGCGTATTAGGTACCGGGCCACCTAAGTTTGAGAATCCTGCGAGGGGAGAAAAAACACCCTAGTTTACCACAGTTCAGAGCAAACAGTAATGCGTATTAGGTACCGGGCCACCTAAGTTTGAGAATCCTGCGAGGGGAGGATAACACCCTAGTTTACCTCAACTGTGAATACAGTGAGGCAAGGCCCCATGCGGATGTAACCAGGAGTAGGAGGGGTGGGCCGGGGAACGGAGAACAGGTGGAACTGGCGCCTGGCGTCCCCTGCGGACACCTGCAGACACACAGGGAGCCGCACTGTAGGAGTCGCCCTTGGCCTGGAGCTCTTAGCCGCGGGGCTGCCGGGCAGAGGGCTGCCCAGGAGGGGGGAGGTTATAGGCAGAGGGAGAGGAAGGGGGGTGTGGGCGGGCAGGGAGGTGGGGAGGGAGAGGAGGACCAGGAAGTGGGAGGGGGGAGCAGGAGCAGGCCAAACACCGCGCTCAGAGCGCGAAAAGCAAATTGTTAAATATTATTTTAAAAACACTCACGGAGGCCCAGGCAGGGCTTCCCAGGCCTGCTGTTCCCCTAGGGCCACCAGCGACCGCTCTCCACGCTCAGCTGAAGAAAGAAGCGAGCGGGGGGAATGGCCGTCGAGTAGGCCAGAGGGGAAGCAGGCACACAGCCAATCAGAGGGGGGGGTGGGCGGGTAGGGAGGCGGGGAGGGAGAGGAGGACTAGGAAGTGGGAGGGGGGAGCAGGAGCAGGGCAAACACCGCGCTCAGAGCGCGAAAAGCAAATTATTAAATATTATTTTAAAAACACTCACGGAGGCCCAGGCAGGGCTTCCCAGGCCTGCTGTTCCCCTAGGGCCACCGGCGACCGCTCTCCACGCTCAGCTGAAGAAAGAAGCGAGCGGGGGGAACGGGGCCAGCATAGGGATTAGCATGGCCATGAAAAGTCATTGGATGGGTAAAAAACTAAACAACATCTACAAGCTCTGTGTCCCTCCTCATCTGCCATTTCTCCCTATGTGTTCTCAATGCTGTCATCAGGACTGGAATTTGGCAACAAATTACTCACAGGATCTCAGATCCAGCTCCACAATCCTGGGAAATCCATGTGCACTATAAGTTGTTTTTAGAATGCTTTGGTGTTTTAATGCTGTAAACTATGTTGGGCAGGGCTTTGAACTGTGGTTGCTAGCTTCGAAAGTGAGACACTTCCCCCCAAGAACTCTAGAAGGTCTGAGCAGGAGCCCCTTTGAAATCCTTTGTCAATGTTGCACTGTACTGGAAATATTGAAGTGCATTTTTTAGGTTTAAAAGGGGTGCAGATTTTGAACTTTGCTGATGATAAATCCTCTGAGGGAAAGAGGCAAATGTTATGATATGGCATACATCATTTATAACACACCTGTACACAAGTGTTTCCAGGCATGACAAGATAAGGGAAGACAGAGGGAGGACAATACAAATGATTTTACTAGGCCTTGTGACATTCAGATCGTGCAAGTGTGACGGTGCTACAGTGCAGGGGGGATCGAGATTGAGAAGTGCCAGGGAGCGGGAGGGGAATGGGGAGTGGAGTCCAAGATGACACCAAGGTTTTTTGCCTCACAGGAAGGCAAAGGAAGAGGGCCCAAGCAGGGCAGCCGAATGAGAGGTGGAAAGCTGGCACAGGGGTCCCAATGAGAAGGATCTCAGTCTTACTCTCATTATGTTCATGGGGGTGATTATAATACCTGCCTTACACCCTCCTAATCCTACCATCGCTGTATCCAGCTCCTTTCACTGCGGTAGGAGGGATGCCACAGTAAAAAAAAGTCTATTTCCACCACTATTTGTTTGTTAAAGCAATAGTTTTGGCTTATTGGTGGCACACCTAATAACCCAAACAAAAGGAATGCCATGCAGTGGAGCAACACATTTGAGCAGATTGGGCTCTAGCCCCCTCCTGAAATGTTGGGCTTTGTTGGCTCGACCTGGCTGCATGGGCAGCCCTTGGCTGGGGAGGGCTGAAGGCCTCCCACTTTGATGGCCTCTTTCGATGTGTCGCCAGCACGTAGCACTCATTAAGGAGCGGCATCAGCATCAAGCATGCAGAGCACAAAAGCCTATTCACGCAATATCAACAGACTCACTTTGATGAAGCCAAAGTCTTAACTTCTGTTCTCAGCTTTTAGATGGCCCACCTCTCCCGAGACTAGCATAGTATTATGAAAGTAAACAACCTCTGAATTGGGGTGACAGGTGCGACAATGGCCAAAGGGAAGGTGCAATAGCTATTCAGCTTCCTAGCTGGGCTCAGGGAATTGGGAGGGATGCGGGAGAAGGGCTGGCTGAAGATATGTCAGGGCTGGTGGGGGCCTGTTTCTTTTTGATGTTTGTGGGGCACCCCTTACATTACAGATTCAAAAGAAAAAGGCCAAGGAACCTGTGGAGTGCTTAAATCAATAATGAAGTCAAAATAATGCAGAGTGGATGTTAAAAGCTGCAGATTATCAGTAGGTTTCTGTGTCATAAGACTGCCAACATGGGGGCAGCTGCTTGGGGGCTGTACGAGATTTTGTCTTATTGGGGTAAATTCGGGATTTGGCAGTATTTTCCTTACCATAAAATATTGGTGGTAAATTGACAGTAAACTGGCCTTATATTTAGAGTGGGTTGGGTATTAGTCTATCTTGGTGATTATATATGGTTATCTTATATTGGTGGTAACTTTAGGGGTGTTTTTTGTGGTATTTTCCAAATTATCTCATTTTTATGGTATAGTGGTGAGCATGTTTTTTTATACTACAACCCCATCATAAACAAACCTTTCCTTTCTATTAGAATGTCTTCTAGTCGCCTGTAAAGAACCCCAGACTTACAACACTTCAGAGAACCCAATTCGTTTTTTTAAGATGCCACCTATAGTTTGTTGCTAGTATTACTGGCTTATGCACATCCAGTAATCTAAGTACCAGATTAGGCACCCCTTCCCTTAAACATGCAAGGAAGGAATCACTCATTATATTTTACACACACACACACATCTTCCTACCTTGTAATATTTACTACTGACTTTCTCTTGTTTGATATTTCAACTACAGTGGTAAATTGGTAAATGCACGACTGCACTGCACTTATATAAATAAATAATTCACAGATGCATGAATGACACTAAAGTCTCATTTGTTTTTATATATGCTTTGTATTCCATGCCATTTACAAGCCGCAAAATCTTACCACATGATATTTACAGCATCACCTGCAAGATATAAAGAACAACAGAAACAAGCATGTATTTTGCAAACACGAATTTATGTTCCCACACTTTGAACATAGAGAGAGAAATAAACACAACATTTTTTCTAACCACCCTGCACTGCAATAAATCCTAGCAACACACATACGGCATGCTATCTTTTCCTGACTTGGCACTTATCTTACCAAGGCCAGTGAAATCTGAAGTTCCCGCACAACCTTGCTGTCTTCGCAGACCCCGATTCAGTGCCAAACTCCCTTGTATGGGGGGGCAGCCAGCTCTCTATACTCAAAGCCAGCACTCGACCCCCATGGAGTTAGGCAGATAAGGCACCGTCCGTTTCTTGGTCTCAGCACGAACTGCCAACTCCCCCTTTTTCACTCATTAGGAAAACTCTCATTCAGCCCTCTGTTGACGTGGATTGTCTGCCTACAATCCCTACCAATCAGAATAAAGGCATGTGCCCTGTGCCAGCCTTCATTTTCCAAGACAATGAAGACTTCATTTTCAAAGCAACTGTTTCATTTCCCTTCCTGCATTTTACATATTTCTGTTCTCCATAAAATGAAGAAAATGCTAGTGTACATTTCCTCATGGAAAAAATTAATTTTAAACAGTGCACCCACAACATAAACTGTACTTCATTGTGCATAGAAGACTGCATTATAATGTTAGACAAGTTGAAATTAGTACTTTATTAATGTTAGTACAAGGTTAATCAGCTATGTATTCTAATGCAGTTTCCATACATGAAACATCCAATATAAAATTGTGCACCTCCTTATTTTAACTGACATTACACTCTGTTTTTTTGTATGTATTCTGAATGCCTGCAGTTTCAAACTGGGCCTGGCTGTGTTTCTCTACTGTATATTGTATGGTGGCAAAAATGCTGTATATTGCATGCTGGCAAAGATGCTGTATATATGCTGGCAAAAATGCTGTATATTGTATGCTGGCAATAAAATCCCATACATGTCCTTACAAGGCACATTTCAACTGTAAAAGCTGAAAGACCCAGATGCCCTCCCTCAGTGGGGAGACCGACAGCGCAATGGGTTTATTGGCCCCACTCACAATCTGCTTTCAGAACTGTCATCCAGCCCCTGCCGGGCTGACCAACGGAGCCGTGGGTAGACACAACAGGACACAGACGTTAATCAGGCCTGGGCTTCGCTGTTAATAAAGGCCCTGCAATTACTAACATAAAACCTTTTGCGGTTAGCATCTGCATTCATATGCATACATATTTAGGTAATTGAAATTGTGATGTGGAGTTAGCATTTGTATACCAGGGGATCAGCATCAAGCATGCAGAGCATAAAAGCCTATTCACGCAATATCAACAGACTCACTTTGATAAAGCCAAAGTCTTAACTTCTGTTCTCAGCTTTTAGATGGCCCACCTCTCCTGAGAATAGCATAGCATTGTGAAAGTAAACAATATCTGAATTGGGGTGAAAGGTGCGACAATTGCCAAAGGGAAGGTGCACTAGCTATTCGGCTTCCTAGCTGGGCTCAGGGAATTGGGAAGGATGTGGGAGAAGGGCTGGCTGAAAATATGTCAGGGCTGGTGGGGGCCTGTTTCTTTTTGATGTTTGTGGGGCACCCCTTACATTACAGATTCAAAAAATAGGCCAAGGAACCTGTGGAGTGCTTAAATCAATAATGAAGTCAAAATAATGCAGCGTGGTGGTTAAAAGCTGCAGATTATTAGTAGGTTTCTGTGTCATAAGACTGCCAACATTGGGGCAGCTGCTTGGGGGCCTATTTCAACTGTAAAAGCTGAAAGGCTCAGGTGCCCTCCCTCAGTGGGGAGACCGACAGTGCAATGGGTTTATTGGCCCCACTCAGGGGCGTTGCTAGGGGGGGGTAAGGGAGCTATAGCCGCTGATCTTTTGGTTGTAGCCCCGGATAGAATCTCAGGGCTACAGCCAAAAGACTAGCTAGCCCCCAGTCCCAACAGTTCCGACATCAGCTTAGCCCCGGGTCTTTTCCAGACCTAGCAACTCCCCTGGCCCCACTCACTATCTGCTTTCAGAACTGTCATCTAGCCCCTACCGGGCTGACCAATGGAGCCGTGGCCAGACGCAATAGGAAACAAACGTTAAATGGTGCCTGGGCTTGGCTGTTAAGAAAGGCCCTGCAATTACTAACATAAAACCTTTCACTGTTAGCACCTGCATTCATATGCATACATATTTAGATAATTGAAATTGTGATGTGGGGTTAGCACTTGTATACCAGGGGAGTGATTAGAAGGGAAATGGTGATAGGAGACATCTCATTCTCACTGGCAGTAGTCCTTAAGTGTGGGTTTTCAGAAATGAAGGAGCTAGCTGCTTGTAACATTGAAGCTTCACAGGAATAGTCTCATTTGAATGTGGAAAGATGTTAGATACCCCCACAGTAAGTTTGTCCCTCTCCCAACATTTGAAGTGTTAGTCCCAACCCACCCCCAGAAAGTTTAGCCTAGGTGCACCTCTGATGTCATTCAGCATGTCCACGTTGTGAGCGGAATAACAGGAGGCAGCAGAGCTCACTTCTGAGACCTGTTATCTGCCATTATTTTGCTGTTTGTTGTGTAGCCAAACGGCTTCGCAACAAACAGCAACATCATTGCTGATGCAGTGAGCAGACAGCACAGTCCCCCGTGTGAATAAAGAACACAGGAGGACTGTGCTGCCTTCTTTCTACTCAGGAGAGGGTGCTGCGAGGACCCTGGCAAGCGCAAGGCCCGGGGCAGTTTGCCCCTCCTGCCCCCCCTCATGACGGCCCTGTGAATAGACTTCCACGGAGTAGCTGCAGCCACAGAAAAGCAGCTGCCCCCTACATGGGCTAGCCTAGACCGGGGCACAATTACTCTCAGAGATGTCACTGAGTCGAGATTTCTACACGGCAGCTAAGGATGGAATTTAGACTGCAAAAAAACAAGACCATGCCCATAAAAGACACAGTGAGCCAGACATAGAGCTTTAAAATCAATGCTCTTTGCCACTGGAAGCCAATGCAATTTGGCCAAGATCGGTGTGGTAGAGCTAAGCTGGGGGGAACTGATGGCAAAACTTGCTGTCGAATTCTGCAGCACCTGCAACTGCCGAATAAGATAGGCTGACTGAGCAAGGTAAAGAGCGCTGCAGTAGTCGATCGATCCCACCATAAGAGAGGGTACCACCATGGGTCACAGGACAGGAAGATAAGGAAGCACCTGTCAAAGGACACAAAGTTTAAAGTGCACTGATTGACAGAAGGCACTAATCTGGAACTGCATAGAAAGGGAGTCTGAGAGCTGAACTCCCAGGTTCTTCACCACCAGAGAAAAGCATTGGCAGGGGACCAAGTTCAGAGGGCCAAAAAGCCGAAGACCAGACTTCAGTAGCTAGGAGGGAACCCACTAATAACACCTCAGTCTTCACACAATTAAGGCGGAGCCAATTCTGGCCCATCCAAGAATGAATGGCTAGGAGATAAGAGAGAAAGCATTCAGCAGAGGCAGAGTGTGAGAGATCTAATCTCACCAGAATCTGCATGTCATTGGCATAGGAAAAAAACTGAAAACCAAAGGAGTGAATCAACTTAACAAGAGGTAGGATGTAAAGATTAAAAAGAAGAGGTGAGAGAGCAGAGCCCTGAGGGACCAACCCAACCAAAACCTGCAATCAGGCACTGCACTCCTCCTTGTGATCCCTCCCTTCAAATCGACATGAATAGGGGGATCCTCCTTCTCCATACAAGCCCCCTCAATCTGGTAACTCAATTCCCCTTAGCATATGACCCATAGTGGATCACCTTGACTTCCAGAAGGCCCTCAAGACTGGCTTTCCCACCTGTATCCTGACAAACCCATGTCACACTTCTGGTTATTCAACCACCTCTCAGATAGGCCGGGGCCGCATTGAAATGTATCGAGCGACGGAGAGAATAAACTCCAGCAGACCACAGGACAGAATCCATGCCACATCTACATAAACCAAGATATCAGCCAGGACACATGGATATGTTTCAAACTCAATGCTTATGGAAGATAGCCGAAGGCAATGACACCAACCCGCAAGCAACTTCGATCACACATCACTTTTAAGACCCATTGCACAACACCTCTCCCATAAGGATTCAGCTATCCCCCATGACAGAACATGTGGTCTAGCTGGACACATAATGAGTCTCCTGCACTCGCATACTCTCCAGACAACCTCAGCGCACCCATCCACATGCCAGTTCGATATGGGAAGCTAGTAGGGACTTGACCACTCATACCCAACTTTGTATTGACTAAAATGCACACATACATTAGACTTCGGTCCCCTGAGGTTGTTCACCTTAGACCTTGAGACCATACTAATGGGAAAAGGCACTATACAAATGACACATTACATTACATTTAACTTATCATCTATTCGATACTGAGTGCAGCAGTGCCTGTTACACCACCTGAATCCACTTCAGCACTGCCAAACACATTGAAAGGAATACTTCATACCGATACACAGACTTCAATGTGTTTTACCACTCTGGGCGGTCCTCATCATGCCTGACCCCATCTCTGTGGGAAAGTTAAGCAACATTCCCTTAGGGCCTAATTTCATGGGTTAAGTTCCCTATGCTGCAGGGATGTGGTTGTGGCGCTAGACTTGTGCCAAACTGCTTTGCAAATGATTGAGATATCAAGATATTCAGCTACAATATCCAGCTAACATTCTGGTTCTGGCCTAAAACCAAAACCTGATGTGATGATTGTTAAATTCTACAATCTATGATGCAGCACCATGTATGCAAAACAAGTGTTGGCTGATTCAAATGTACTATATGTTATGTTATATGGCATTTTTATAGTACTTACTGCCATTGGTATGGCCCCAAAGCGCTGTGGGGATAAACTGCCTTTGGAAGACCACAGCCAGAGATATGAGATGTGAAGGAAGGATTTCTAAAATGCTTGTGTGCATTTTTAGCCAGCATGAGGTAGGAGGGAGTAGCTAGGTCCCTAATAACAGCCCATTGTTATCAGATGAGAGGATGGGTGCTGTGACAGATTGTTAGGGGAGCAGGTGAGTCATTTGACTGATTATGTAAAAGACTGGACCACAATTTATCGTGGGACTCAGCTATATTGTATTGAATGTGGTTGTGTGTTTGGGTTGGTGAAGTCGATCAGTGCCTATTGCAGGCGTATGGATGTGTGTTGGCCGTGCCCCATACAGGATACAGCTATGTTCCGTTCTGATGAAGTGATTGACGTTCAAGCCAAGAAGGTTGACACCAGGGTATATTAAGACTTAGAGCTTATCATAAGACCCGGCTGAGATGCATTCTGTGGAGGCAAACCTTGTTGACTTCTCAGGTGCCCCTGCATATCTGTCAGGGTTGAGTGTTCACCAAGGAGATTAACTAAGTCTGTGAGGATGCTGAAGGGAAGAGGCAGGTTCTAAGTGCCTTCCTGAAGGCTAGGTGATCTTCTAAGTTGTGGATGTTGAATGGGATCCAGTTCTAGATGGAGGGGGTTTGGACTGAAAAGGAGGAGCCCCCTATTTGGTTAACGTTGCCACTGTGATAACAAGGAGAAGTGCTGTGCCTGATCTGAGTATTCTGCTAGGCCTATAGTGTGTAGGTTTATGCTGCAGATATTCTGGACCTTAGTTTTGGAGAGCTAGGTGGGTGATGCACGTTGCCTTGAAGGTGGAATGTCACCTTATCAGAAGCCAATGAAGGACACAGAGGGTGAGTGAAATGTCTTCATAAGGGCCTAGGGCTAGGAGGAGCCACCTAGGAGTGTTTTGAACCTTTTGGAGTTTCCTTAGTTGTGATGCAGTGGTCCCTAGGAAATGGGTGTTAGCATAGTCTGAGTGTGAAAGGATTATAGCAACGATCACAGAAACTCTGTTTGGCAAGGTCAGGTAGGCAAGGCCGTGACGGAGACTGCACAAGTGTAGGAAGCAGCTCTTTGTCACAAAGTTGATGTGATGTGATAGGGTCAAGTCCCTGTTCATAATGCATCATGCATCCGAGTTTTGTTACTGTGTTGGAGATGGAGGTGGTGGCCGTAGAGAAAGTGGCCACAGAGTGCGTTGGGGTATGAGGGCGGTCTTCTTGCAGAGAATGATCTTGATTTTTCCCGGGTTGAGTAGAAGTTGTTGGTAGTCTTCCAGTGTTTGCCATCTGAGAGACATGTATGTCAGATCGAGGCAGGTAGCAAAGGGGTCCTTTGGAATTATGTAGATGATTTGGGTGTCTGCATAGTTGTAGCAGGTAAGACTGTGGGATTGAATGAATGCTGGGAGGGGCCTCAGTTAGAGGTTAAAGAGCAGACGGGATAGAGAGGCACACTGTGGCTCTCCGTGGGCAACTGGGAAGGTGGTTAAGGAGAAAGGAGTCATGTGTGTTATTTAGGATCTGTTGGAGAGGAAGGAGGATATACACTTCAGAGCTGCGTCCCTGATACTGAGAGAGTCGAGTCTATCCATAAGGGTCGGATGGTCAATGGCATTGAAGGCTGTGGAGAGGTTGTGAAGAAGTAGGAGGCACCACCTTCTTAGTCTCTGAGTCTTTTACAATGTTCCCAGATGTAAACTAGACATGATTCAGTTCCTCGTAAAGGTCTGAAGCTAGATCGGATGGGGTCGAGGAGCTGGTTGGATTCTGAGAAATGGCACAGTTGTGAGTAAGCTGTTCCATCGATTGTGAGATAGATTAGTCTGTAGATGGTCAAAAAAAGAGGGTTGAATGAGGGCGCTTTGAATTTCGAATTCTGCTGAGAAGATGCCAGAGGGCAGAGATGACTTGACAATTGATCTTGCGACGTCCTCGGCACAGGTGGAGGTTAGGATTTATTTCAAAACAGTTGGGGGGCCGGGGTGTCCAGGGGATACTGAGGTGCGGCTGTTAGATTAGATTTCCAATTTAGCAATGTATTTATTCTCACATTTTGAAACTGCTATACAAGTACAATTATTTAGAAAACTAGGGTTGCTTCTTGACTCTGTGTTAAATCATAATGTTCAATTGTATTTGGTGTATGCAGCTGCAAAAGCTATGTCATGATGGCTTGGTTTTGACCTTGGATATCATCTGAAATAGACAGGTATCAGAGATCCTGTTATTGTGCTAACTGGAAAAGACTGAACAATCCTTGCAGTATTAATAGTAATATTCTACTTAGTGCACTAAAAGTAATGGAATGACAAATATATAGATAGATGTTGACTTAGGGGATGGTAGAACACGGTCCAGGACTCCTTGGGAACCATGATATTCTTCTTGTATCTGCTCACCTGAAGTGCTGCTATTAAAGATTTGACAAAATAACATCACCCTTGATCAGAGGTTTTCAAACTAAGGGGCGCACCCCCCCAGGGGGGCATAGCCGGACCCCAGGGTGGGTGGAGGGGGGCACGAGAGCCCAGCATGAAATGTAGAAAAAAAAGATGTTTTCTTTTTATGAGATTGGAGGAAATGGGCAGGGGCAGCTCACATGGTCGGACTGGACCATATAAATGTCCCAGGCACCAACAAAAAAGTGGCCCACAGTTGCAAATGGATATTAATTCCTTTAGTCACAGACTGTTTGAATATTACCCAACAGGGTGTTTTTTGGTAAAATGTAAGCAAATTGTGAAATTTAAAGAATATTTATTCAGCAACAATGGTCAGAACTACTAACTGCATAGTAAAGTAACTCATCAAACTGGCCCACATTGGCCCAAAAAGTGGCCCATTTTGACTGGCTACACTAGCATTTTGCATTTTTGGTACAAGCATCACCCTATTGCTCTGTGGGCCAGTCTGAGCCTGGTGGCTCATCCATAATGGGCGAGGGGGCATCTAGCCAGTGCCCCCCTCACCCATTATGGAGGGGCCAGCCCACTGAACCACTGAGCACTCCCTCAGATGCTTTTTCCATGAGAGGGAGTGCTCCTGGGCTGGCTGAACTGTTAAATGGAAACATTGTTTCCCTGTGACAGTTCAGTTCCCGAGCAACACATGCTCACTGGGCCATGCAACGCTGGGGGGCGTTTTGCTTTGCCAGACTTGCATAGCTCATTGGGAATGCTGGCTAGGGCACTGCATGTCTGTATGTGTGAGGGGGAGCTCCTGAGTATCCTTGCACATACGGACAGAGCAACCTGGAGCGGGGCATTTTAGCACCCACGCACAGGTCCCTGAAAAAGGTAAGTTTATGTTCATTTCTTTTTTATTTAAATATGTGTATGGATGTGTGTATGCTTGTGTTATGAGTGAGTGTATGGAGAAGGGTGCTCGTATGAATGATAGAGTGATTGCTGTGTGAATGTTTGTGTGTGTGTGTGTGTTTGTTTTGGTCCGTTGAGCTGATTTTGGCGAGTGGTAGGTAGAGGGGGGAAGGAGGGTTGTACAACAAAGACATTTTGAAAATGCCTTTGTTGCACAATCCTCATACCAACCTGCCAAAATCTGCTCTCCTTCTGAGGTGCTGCAGAGGCCAGGGGACAGAGATAGTATTTTTTTTACTGGATATCTATCATAGATATATAGTCAAAAATACCATGCTTTCCTCCTTTGGCTCCCTAGCGTCAATTGCAAACTGTTTGTCTTTTTACCAATTTGTTCTTAAAATTATGCTCTAAAATGCAACATTTTAACCCATTGATTGGTTCGGGCTCCCTCACTGTGCTCGGTTGCTAAAGCATTTTTGTGGTAAATATTTATGCCCCTTCACTTAAAAAATCACCAGTTCCCATTGGCCCTCAGACTGTGTTGGAGACGGGGTGGGGGGAGCCCAGGGACTGTGGTGGGAGCAGGATGAGTGGGAGCACTGGGATATGGAATATATGGGATAGTGGTGGGGGCAGGGTGGGGAGAGTCCAGGGTCTGTGATGGGTTATGGAGAGCCCAGGTACTGAGTAGGAGTAGGATGAGGAACCCAGCGACTGTGATGGGAGCAGGTGGGAGAGCCAAAGGACCATACTAGGAGTAGGGTGCGGTGATGGTGCATGATAGTGCATAGCCATTTGAACATACTGTCCGTTTGGCATTTTTGGGGGGCCCGCAGGCCCGAATTTTGCTCAGGGGGACCAGGCCAAAAAAGTCTGATGACCCCTGCCCTAGATCAAGGCCCATGTTTGTTTTCCACCGCAGGAATTTAAGTCAAATCTTTTCTCTCAGAGGTTGAATAGCACCTCTTCCATTGGAAATGGGATTTCAGGGAGACCCCAATATCAAATTGATTGTCGTACAATGTATGTAATGTATTCAACCCAAAAAGCCTTTATAATTTTCATATTTTCAATATATTTGCAGATTTAGGGCATGAAGCACATTGCTAAATTGTGTGTGTGGTTGTGGACAAGTCAACATCCTCCAGATTAACTTGTCAATGAGGCACCCTTGACAGGAACACACTATTACATTTTGCAGGTAACCACCCCACACACACCAAGGAGAACTTGCCATATAGTCAATTCCTAAGGATATGTAGGAACTGTACGTCACTAGATTAATTTTATAGACATGCAGAGCAATTGGACAAAAGACTTAGGGCATGTGGATACCCCAAAAAACCTCTTAATAGTTCCAAGAAATGGGCCAGATTCATGACCGGGGACGCACTATTAATATCCAAGAATCAAACACCAAAAGGTCAAGAATTAATGACTTACATGTGTGATAGCACATGGTGCACACACCTTCCAGGTGAATAAAATAATACAGAAATACTGGCCTCTGGCATGTTTGAACTTACCAGAAGAACAACAACTGCAGTTTGATTATGAACTGGCCAAGAACATCCTGAGATATTTGGTCCACTCACAATATATGAAGGAGGCATCCAGGAGCGGCCTGTGGCACCTATGCACAGTGACAGGCCACTTCCAATGTGGTAACTGCGTGGCTTGCAAATTTAATAAGAAGATGCAAACATTCCAAATAGGAACCAGACAATGGACACTTAAAGATATGACAAACTGCAAAACAAATCAAGTGGTGTACTGCATATAGCGCCCTTGTGGTTTGAGGTACATGTGGCAGAGTATGAGACCAGTTAACATTAGGATCTAAGAACACAGATCAAAAATCCATTGCAAAAATACAACTGCACCACTTGTGGACCAATATATTGAAACCTGCACTCTCCGGATGATTTGTCTTGGTGGGTACTAGAAAAAGTGAAAGGGTGACCCAATGTGCAAAGAAGTATACTGGAGAAAGACTCCTCCTGGATCCATAGATTGGATACATATAATCAAGGACTCAATTAACAATTCTTACCTCCTACTTAGCAGTGCCTACATATATACCTTTTACCCATGTACCAGTCCGGCCCCTGCACCTCATGGCCAGTGAGGTGTGACAGATTGGCAGCATAATCTGGGATTTGTGCCAAGGCCGGAAGTCACACCACTACATGCCTGATCAATAACACCAACACATTTAGACACCAATTGTGTCTTTTGGTGGGACCTGTACTGTTACACCATGTACAAGACACAGAATATTTATACCAGGTACTTTGTGCAGAGGTTAAACACAGAGAGGATGCATGAAAACTCCAACACACATCAACTAGATGTGAAAGCCGGTGGGATCAGCCCCAACACAGTGAAAGGAGGACACAGGGTTGCCCTCATGTATCAACAACACTGAGCGCATAGTCATAGACTCTACCTTACACAACACTAAAAATACATTCAGGCGATCAACCCTGCAATATAGCTACACTAGGGTAGTTTACAGGAGCCACTTCAGGATCTATGTCAAGGCACTACCACATAGAACATAGTGGTGAGTCCTGGTTGCCATGACAATGACGCGTGGATGCTTGATGCAAGCGCGTTCTGATTTGTTGGACCTGTTTCAAGAGGTTTCCATTACTACACAGTCCATGACAGCACTCATACTCGCTGGGGAATAGATGGCGACACGGCCTTCAAGCCAACTTTCAGTGACACGTGCATGATTTCAGGTAAGCTCAAACACCGGAGGAGCAGCGGAACATCATCCCCTTAGATTTTATATTTAGATCCTCCAACCTACCCAAACTCACTCTTTTTTGATCTGACAGTAGGGGATGCAGAACGAAGCAATCCGAAGCAAAGGCCACTCCTCAGCAGTCATGAGCACGGCGCTCACTCATTCACAGTTGATACATTTTGCATGGGGACACAGTAGAGTACCCCATGCACCAGACCTCCTTCACCACTCAGCTTGATTCAGCCATATTCACCAACAACATGCACATGCAGCATGCTTTACTTTAACATGTACTCACTTTTCAGCCTTTTTGAGGTCAGGCGCTGTCTCAGAGCAGATTAGATTTTAGTGTGTTCATACTCATTCTACTTTGGCTGAGCGGGTGACTGTAGTTGGGTGACTCCTGTCCCCCAGCCTGCCCACCACCCTGATTGGCCAGTGATTTCCTGGTTCACTGGAATGACCCCGGATCACACCACACTCACCATTCTACTTTGTCTGAGCGGATGACTGCAGGCAAACACTTCCTGCTGCTGGTAAGACCCTCGTTGGGCCTTTTTAAATTTTCGTTGCTGTTTCCTTGTGTTCTCTAGGGTACTATGGCAGTGATTTCAATGAAAGCACCCTGTAAAATGGGTGCAGATGGGAGCAGAAAATTAGTGATTACTTGACAGTTCTTTCAGTGGGGTTAGTATAAATGAATACAAATAGGTATAGTGAATTATGTAGTGCAGGTGAAGGCAGAAAAGGTACAATGTCACATTGAGTTCATTATGGCAGTGGACTAGTTTTTCAATGGTAAAACCAACATTGTTGCAAAAAGACAGCAGATTCAAAATGCACTGAGCACATGCATAAAATGACACATTTTATATATGAATTGGCATCTGTGCAATGTTGCATTGAAGAAACTAACCCAGGTTAATTAACTAACTACCCTTATTAAATGATAACTAATTAGTCCTCCTGGTTAACATTGCAGTGCAATATAAGTGAGCACAGATGGGAGATTCTCTTTTCTTGATTTTCCTTCTGCAGAAGGAAATATGCTCCAAATGATGAATGGGCTGTCTTTTTCCATTCAGAGAGTTCTTTGTTTGTGCAGGAGGCAAGGAGAAATACATATAAGCTCTCGTTAGGGATTGGACACAGATGTCAGAATTCTGGAAGTTGCTGAAAATGTCAGAAAAGGGGCATATTTCGTTTTGAATGACAGGCAGGAGAGATAAATAGAGGTGAGAGAAAGGGTGGGGACTTCTTCTTGCTGCTGGCTGCCGAAGGAGAGAGATCAGAGGGAAGGCTGCGCTGACCCAGCATTATAGACTGGCAGGACTCCAAGGGTGTCATTTGGGGACGTGAAAACGCAGTGCAGAAGTTGTACCACTTCAGTACATGATAACCCACGACAGACAAGGCACAGAAACCTCATAATTCAATGTAAGTAGTTGTAAAAGATGAGGAGTGTGGACCGTTGACTGCAGTTCCCATCAGTTAGTACAGGGGGTTATTTTTAAAACAAAATGTTCAATGTTTTATTTTTCAAGTGCTCAATGTTAAAGGACAGAATATAATGTTACACATATTTTCCATGTACTATGCATTGGTAAGAATTGTCAAATGTATTGCGAAATTAATTATTATTTTATTGTAAGTGACATCCCTGCTTTTCCTCTGGCCCTTCTTTGGCCACCTCACCTCCCTCCTTCTCTGCCTTTCCCCTGTTCTCCCCAGACGAGGTTTCTAGACAAGTCCGATCTATGAAAGTCTTGTCAAAATAGGTTCATCCCTGTTTTTCCAAACCATCAAGGACCACATTGACTCCCTGGCTCCTGGCCGCCTTCTTCAACCACTCCTTCTCCACTGGAGTCTTCCCTTCACCCCTGAAGCACTCCCTTGTGCACCTTCTTCTAAAGGAACTCTCTGCCGACCCATCCTGGCCGGCTAACTATTTCCCAATCTCCATTGCTCCTTTCCTGGGCAATCTCTTGGAAAAGCGGGCCATCTCCCAGCTCAATCTTCACACTGAATCTGTTGGTTGTCTCCATGATCATCAGTCTGGCTTCAGAGCAGTCAGAAGCAGAGAAACTTCTCTCCTGAACATCCGTGAAGACCTGCTCTCCAAACTTGATTCCAATACCCCATGTGTCCTCATCTTACTTGATTTCTCTTCTGCCTTTGACATGGTCAACCATGGCATCCTGCTCAACCGTCTCCGTGATAACCTGAGCATCACCAATCAGGCCCTGGCATGGCGGACTACTTTCCTCTCTGATCGACCCTCCCAGTTTCAACTTGGGTCCTTTCTCTGTGAGGCCGCTGAAGGCCATGCACCAGAGAACAAAGTTGTAAGCACTGCAGCTGTACGCCACTATGGATTTTATATACTACATACCCATACATTGAAAAATCTATGGCCTCACACCCAAGTTTGTAGCCTGTGGTCACAACTATTGCAGCATATCACAGGTATAGGTACACTCGTACTATGAAACATTATTCAGGTGGTTGTGGGGAGGGCCTAGTATTTTGTGTGTATGGCCGAAGGCCATGCTCCCAAACCCTACTTTATACGTAGTGAAGTTAGAAGCCACAATGGGTGCGATATGCTGTGGTGGTTCTTCCCAGGACCCAGAGTCTTGGGTGCATGGCCAAAGGCTATGCACCCAAGACTGAAGTCATAAGCAGTGAGGTTATAAGTGAACATGGGTGTGGTGTGGTGCAGTAATTGTGTGCACGTAATAGCATCTTGGGTGCATGGCTGCAGACTATGCACACAAGAGTAAACTTATAAGTAGTCAAATTACAAGCACCATGGTTTTGATATGCAGCGATGGTTGCAGGTAGGACCTATCGTCTTGGTTGCTTGGCCATAGGGTGTAGGTGGTAGGTTATACAACGAAGATGCTAGAGCCAGCCTACAGCCACTACAGCATATTAGTGCCATAGATTAGACATGTAGATTTGTATATGTATGAGATGACTGTAATTATACTTACTGTTGACTTTGTTCAGAATCCATATATGTCTTACATGACTTTAGCACTTGGCAGAACAATACTTTTTCAATTTCTGTGATAAAAGAAAAAAGCACGTTGGTGTTTGCATTTTAAGAAGACTTATTACACTGTATAATAGACAGTGTAGCTTTTTTTTTACCCTCATATTTAGTTTACAAACCAGTGTACTGTGGATTTTGCTCAGTTTCTGTGTTTGTTTTTCAAATCCTTGGGTCTGGGGGAAAAAAAATTCTTGTCGGATAAAAATGAAACATTTATTTGCTATGCTACACACTATTTCTTTATTTTCTTTCACTGTTTCCTTTTTCTTTCTGATTAATGTTATCTTTGTTGCCTTGCTGCCGATTTTTAACAACAGTTAGATACCTGTTGGCGTATTCTAACTGCATTTGTGGTTACAGATCTGTGATATTCATTTATCTGTGTTGTTGTAATACACTCTTGGGCAGTTAGATACCTAGTGGCGTATTCTAACTGTTTGTAGTCTTTCAATTCATTTTTTGGTAATGTTGAAGTACACATTAGTTATTAAATTTTGGCTTTAAGAAGATTAAATACGCATTTGTAAGATTAGCTGGCAATCTCTGCTTTACAGTAATGGTGCTATCATTACATGCCAACCATCCACATTTCTTTTTAATGTATGCATTGTAGTGACCTGCATTGGTTGTAGCTCCTGCATGGTAGATTATACCTATTGTTGTAAAGGTGTTCTTTCCAAGTGACACTTGACCGTGTGTGAATGCACTCAGCTTGCAGTTGTTTTTATTTATTTCTTTTCTTTGGCTGTTTCCTTCTTCTTTCTGATTAATGTTATCTTTGTTGCTTTGCTGCCGATTTTTAACAACAGTTAGATACCTGTTCGCGTGTTCTAACTGTGAATTTGTGGTTACGGATCTGTGATATTCATTTATCTGTGTTGTTGTAATACACTCTTGGGCAGTTAGATACCTGTTGGCGTATTCTAACTGTTTGTAGTTGTTTACTTAATGTTTTGGTACTGTTGAGGTACACATTAGTTATTCAATTTTGGCTTTAAGAAGATTAAATACGCATTTGTAAGATTAGCTGGCAATCTCTGCTTTACAGTAATGGTGCCATCATTACATTCCAACCATCCACATTTCTTTTTAATGTATGCAGCGTAGAGACCTGCATTGGTTGTAGCTCCTGCATGGTAGATTATACCTATTGTTGTAAAGGTTTTCTTTCCAAGTGAAACTTGACCATGTGTGAATCCACTCAGCTTGCAGTTGTTTTTGGTACCATCTGCATTATAACGTAGAAGCATAACTATTATGTAGTTACCATGTGTTTGTATCAATAAGGTGGAGCGATTGTCTGAATTGCACCTAGTACATAATCTGCCATGGTTTGCATTCTGTACAAGTTGCTGGAATGGAATGGATTCACAATTAGGTATGGATACGTACACAAATCGCTCATTTGGGATTTGTTCCTGTATCACATTGCTACAGAGAATGCATGCATGTTTCCACATGTATGAAATCTGGAAGATTTCATTTATAGGTATGCTTTTGTTTTACAGCACTTGTAGTAAGTACATTAGAAATTATTGTGGATCTTCTTGTGTGTTTACAGTGAATCTCACCATTACAGCACAGTAGTTGAATTCTTGTCTTATTCCGTGAACACTGTATGTGTTGTCAGGGTTGTTTGTTGCGCTTCTATGCAGGACTAACATTTGCAAACACAATTGGTCTGTACTGTGTAAGTAAATATTGTTAACAATTGGTGGCAATTGAAATAGAATATTCATTGCTACATTTGCATAGCAACTTACACCAGTTTCATTTGAAAATTTGAATGGACCAGCTAGTTCTGTATCTGAGTGCACTTTTCGGCCTTTCTGTTCCTTGTTTGAAGAAGTACCTGGTTTACTTTCCCTAATAGGTTCTGCTTTGCTTGTGGTAATTGATGAAGCTTTAGCTTCTTTTGTTTTCTTTGAAGGATTTGCTGTCAGTTTCTGTTGCATTTCTGTTTGATTTAGTTTTCTTTTACCACGTTTTACTATTTCTGGAACAGGATATTGTTTCAGATGTGGGGTATACATTGAACGCAGTCTATTGTATTCTAAAATGAAAGGAATATCAGTGTTCACTTTACTTGCATCAAAGTTCATTAGAAATAGACTGTCAAGTCTACGTAAGCGTGATAGCGCTACCTAGCTCAATCCTTCTTTAGAGACTGTCAGGCCGATTCGTGGAATCAATGTGCGCCAAAAATCAGCGGGAAAGTGTGCGAATCGCAGCTCACGCGCAAAAATCACAGCGCAAGTGTGAGAAAGCCGCTCACATCGATTCATGGAAGTCCGTGCACGTGTAAATCCTGGGATGTGCGCTAAAATTATGCGTGGCGCACGCGGGCGCACATGTCATCAAATGGCATATGCTACGCGCACAGCGAAAGCGCACATAGCGCGGCACACACAACAAAAGTGGGCGTAACACGGGCCGTAACACGCGGAATGGGGAACAACGCGTGAAAATGTGGGCGTTACGGGGGAAGCACAGGAGGTAAATGCGCAGAACGCCCACACGCGCGTCTACAACAAGTATTCATGGAATCAAACAGGGGAAATGCGTGCGCCAAAAAAGACGTGCTAATCCGGAAACACATACGCCAGCAGGAAGCAGGCGTATGCGGCCCCACGCAGCATAAAAGTGCGCGCAAACAACAAACAAGCTCAGACGCTACGATGAATATACCATTCCTCGCAGCAGTGGTCGTGGGACACCGCAGGAGGAGGAGGATAGCCAGGCCCAGAATTTTTACACCCAGGACCAGCCTTTTTAGGATGCCTGATGACCAGGTGTATGGGAGGTACAGGGTCCCACCACACATAATACTCGACCTGGTGAGTGAATGGGAGGATGACCTCACATCACCCACCCTGTGCTCCCAAGCACTGAGCCCCTTGGAAAAGGTGCTCAGTGTACTGCAGTTCTTGGCCACTGGTTCATTTCAGAAGACACGTGCCATAGCGGGGGGGTGTCACAGGCCACGCAGTCACGCTGCCTACACCATGTGTTGGCTATCATGACTGCACGCTCTTCAGTCCGCAGGCACATATACATGCCCAGAACACCTGCAGAAAGGCAGGCTGCCGTCCAGGACTTTTATGGGGTGGCACACTTCCCGAAAGTGCTAGGTGCCATTGATTGCACCCATTTGGCTCTACGTCCTCCCAGGGCAACTGAGCACATCTATAGAAACCGCAAGCACTGGCATTCCATCAACGTGCAGGTAGTATGTGATGCCAATGGAAACATCACCTCAGTATATGCCAACTATCCAGGGTCCACCCATGACAGTTTAATTTTCAGAATGTCACCCCTAAACTGGGACCTAGAAGCTGGGCGGCATGGCGATACATGGCTGCTTGGTGAGTATAAATGCCTCTGCACATGCATGCATGTCAGATACTGAGTAATGTCACAACCCCACTAATGATACCCATCATCACCTCCCCAGGGGACAGTGCCTACCCTTTGAGCACCCACATGATGACGCCAATTCGGAACCCTAACCACACCACCCAAGGTAAGATACAACACAGCCCATATTGCAACCTGGGGCATAGTGGAGCACACATTCAGAGTGCTCAAGTCACTCTTTCGCTCCCTTGACCGCTCTGGTGGGCAGCTGCTATACGTGCCCCCAGTAGTGTGCAGGATCATAGTAGCAGCATGTGTCCTGCAAAACGTTGCAACCCGCCGGGGCCTGCCGGTGGACATGGTGGTGCCCCCACATCCCCAACCACATGCACGCCCGCTGCGCATGGGAGGGGAAAGGGCACATGGTGAGGCAGCCCATACGCAGCTGGTGGCTAATTACTTCACCTAAAATCACACCCTTGTGAAGCGCACACAGCCCTGGCACATACCAGCTGACAATTAATGATGATGACATAAGGGACAGTTAACTGTCAGTCACAACCATACCAGCCTGAGATTGGTCACCTGGAAGTGTTACATTTTGTGCATCCTTACCTACTGAAAGACAACCAATGCTGTGTCACAAAAAGACACACATTTATGCTGCATGAATGGCTACCCCCTTGCAAAATACAACATGAAAATAGTGCCATGTCACCAAACCCCTCCCCATCTCAGCTACCCAACACACCATGGCATGTCATGCAATGTGAAAACAACCAAAGTAATGCACAACACATGACACAAGTGTCACAAAGTGCACTGTCCCAAAGGGAATCAGGCCACAGACAATATGCTCCCAGTAATCAATAAAAAACAGCACACATGAACAAATACTAACCAGCAACACAATACAGCAACACAGGATGAAACAGTGGCAAAATATGACAGTACAAAATCAAAGTAGTGCAAGTCTTACAACCTGAATAAGCCAGCACATCGACCCCTTCCAACTGCAGAGTGTTGCTGTCAGGCAAATGTGTCAGTGTACTGCATACAACATAAACTGAATCTGCAAAGGAGATGGCCTTGTGAAGACATGAAGAAGGTACCTGTGAATAAGGAGGAAGACATGGATGCACAAGTACATATCAATACACCATGCAGTGTTCAATACAACAACAATCCCCACTAGGGATGTCCACACAGCTTTGACTACAGACTGCCCACACAGCTCATGGGAGCCCAATGTCACTGTGTAAGTCACTGTCACTTGGTCACCCCCTTTGCAAGCCCATGGAAAGGGGAAGCAGGAGGGGTGTGTGGGTCATGAACCCAAGCATCTAACACAAAGACAGGACAAGCCTGCATGTGCCCAGCTGGAATACACAGTGGATGCCCACGGGAGCCACACAAGGCAACACACTGTAAAAAAAAAAAAAATAATATACAAAAATCAAAAATGGCCATGTGTGGACCGGGGGGGAGGCCACCCAGGAGGTTTGAGGACAGGATGCACCCCAACACCCACCTGCGTGGATGTTGCGAAAAATAAATACCTCCATGGGCTCATGGCCTGCACAGCTATGCCAATGTGGGAGAACTGCTGTCGCTCTCTTCACCCTCTGCTGCTACATCAGGAGGTGGCGGTGCTATGGGAGGCAGCCCACGCAAATCCCTGGTATGGTCCTCCATGGCAGCAAGCATGCAGGTGTGGAAGGTCTCGTTCTGGAGGATGATAGTACGGAGATCCCCATGCAGCACCTCATTGGTTGCCTGCATTTCTGCACGCATGGCCTCGCATGATGCCCGGATCTCCTCACGAGTTGCCTGCAGCTCAGCTGAGAGCAAACGTATGAGCTGCTCCAGCTGCTGTTCTGACCTAAAATTCCGGGAAGCCTTAAGTTCACCCAGAGTCTCCCTGAGGAAATGGAGTTCTGTGGCCCTGTGACTCTACAGATATGGCTTCGCGCAGAGTCTCCAGTGCCGCTCGTTGGTCCCTGTTGGACGCCAACATGTCTTCCCTGTGTGATTGGCAAATGGAGTCTGTTTCCTGCTGTTGTTGCTCCATCTGCCTTTCAAGGGGGAGAATGGAAGTGGCCACCCTCTCCATTGCCTGAGCCATCATTTCAACCGATGCTCCCTGTTGTGCTGCTATAATGTACATGGAGTTTTCCCATACAGTATTGCTTGGTGGCGTACAGCCACCACGTCGGCGGGCACCACACCTGTTTGGGGCAAGGCGATCTGCACCTTGCTGCGCTGGCACTGCCTGAGGCTGCAGGACTGCATTCCCCCTCTGTTCTGCTGGCCCAGGAACAGGATCAGATGTAGTGGAGTGTGACCGTGCATCCAGAGTTACCAATACTGACATCCCCATAGAGGGGCCTACCCCCGGTGCAGGTGGGTTGGACAGAACAACATCCCTGCCAGAAACGCTCACCTGCGACAGCACATAAGTCCCACTGTCCGATTCAGCACCTGAATCATAGAGGTATGGGGAGGTGCACCCAGAGACACCCGTGGACAGTATGGTCTGCACCATCTCCTCCACCTCAACAGCATCAAATGCGTCATCACCTGCAAAAAACATGAAAGACAACACATGGAAACAGGCATGAGCACCATAGCACGCACATAGGCCTGACAAGGCAGAGATCCAGTACATGAATAACACATGTCCCACATGACAATAACCCTGGCATGCATGCACTGTCAATGAGTTTGAAGGGGAGGCAAAAAGCAGACACTGAGGACTCCAAGATGGAAAAGCAACGCATGTGCAGCATGCTGGATAACACTGGCATCACAGATTATCCTGTGAGTGGCATGGGCAATCCACATACATGACACATGCCAGCACACAGATGGCACATAGCAAAGCCATGATACATTTGACAAGTACAGCCATATGTCAGTGAATGAGTACTGTCACCCATCCATGTGAGATGGACACGATGAGATGAAAAATGCAAAATAGTGTGACAAAATACGCATGTGCCACACACTGCAACACATCCAGTGTGCAATAATACAGTGATGGCAGGCAGATGGATACATCAATGGTTGGTCACTTCAACATGACAGGAAACAACAATCATGTTCCACATTCAAACAGGCCCCAAATATGAATGTGAGCAGGCCCTTACTCAATCAGCCTGAATGGTCAAATCATTCCCATAACAAAGTAATAAATGTGGGCCAATGTGGGTTGTAATCTATGACAGAAGCTTGTCACTTATGTGGCATTAGGGCAGAAAAATGTGTTGCAAAAATGGGAGGATTGAAACAATCAGGCTGAATGAACACTGGAAAATCAGAACAGTGTTGTTGCAAGATGACAGTTCAAGGGCAACTGCAGTAATGTGGCCCTAATTGGCTACTGTGGTCAGAAGGGATACTGTCATACCCAAACCCAAGGCCGGTGAATGGTTTGGAGGAAGCACATGGGTGACCCATACCACTCAGGAGTACACACCCTCACCTGGCACTCAATCATTACACATCACCCAAGAAACATACACATGGATTACACACACTTGCATGGGCACTCACCGGACAATGCCTCATAATCCAATGCCTTGGATCTGTTCCTCTGTGATGAAGGTTCCAGCAACAGACTCATGTTCAGTGAGTTGATAGTCCTCTGATGGAGACCCACCACCAGTCATCAGAGTAGAGGCATGATTGGAAGCCAGCTTGTTATTTGCTCTGCATTTAAGGTCATTCAACCGCTTGTAGCAATCATCAGTTGTGCGCCTCACAAATCCAAGGGCACTAATGTGGTCCGCGATGGTCTGCCAGTGGGCCCTACATTGAGCAGTCGTAGACTTACAGCCTGCAGTCACCAACATTTCATGGCTATGTGCCAACACATAGGCCACAAGTGCATCAAGTTCGCAATCATTGAAGCTAGGCTTCCTTGATGTGCCGGAGTGTGTAGTTGTATCTGGGGTCTCAGCCTGTAGTGCAAGAGTACCCATCTTCTTCTCCTTGTAAGGTGGTGCGGATCCTGAGTGGCTTACGCGGCTCTGGTCAGTAGGGGCAGAAGCGCAGGTGGACTGGGTATTAGAAGCCTGTAAAGGCACAATGACCATAGGTCTTGGTGCAGGCATTGGCTGCAGGGTGATGTCGGCAGGGCCAACGTCGGTGTGATGGACCTGGAATGACACTGTCCCGGCTGGGAGACTTGAAGCTGGGGTGGATTGAGCTGCAGCTGCCCCTGCAGCCTCCCCACGTGGCCTGGTGACAGCAACTTTCACCGCCACACGTGGATTAGACTTGCTGACCTGGAAGTTAGCCTGGGAGTCATCCTGTGCCTGTTCAGGTGACAAAATGGGCCGGTCCAACAAGGGCTGAGCTGGGATGGTGTCAGCTACGTTTCCCACAACCATTTCGCAACGATTGGTCCTCCACACACGGGTCCCTAGGGGCACCCTGCAAATCCTGGCCACGAATCCAACCCACCCACCATTTGGAGGCCGGCCACCTTTGCCTCCCTTACTGCTTGGTCGCCTCCCAACCATGGCACTGATGTTGTGCGTATGGAAGTTGCAGTAAACAATTGTCCTGGGCAATTGGGGTGAAAGGGGTAGGGTACTAGATGGAATTCAAACCCTAGTGCTCTAGCAAGGCTGTATGTGACCCCTGTGGGAAGATGACAGGTCACGCAATGCACAGGTACCCCAATAACAAAAGTACACGTGCACGCAACCCCTGGTAGACCACGTGCGTGGAAAAATGAACCCGCACTACGCTGTGGCACCCAGATACACACAAAATTAAGCGTACGCGTGTCATACGCAGCCTACAATGACCTCTGAAGGGGTACGCGACACACGGGGCAAATACGTGCACGACTCAACGTCTGCCTTGAAAAAGAACGTGAAAAAGACGTGCGTGTGCGAGTTGGCAACACCCCCGCCAAAAGAAGAAACAGTCTGAGGAAACAGGTAGTACGAACTGGAAGTGTTGTGAAGTAATCGCCTGTGAACCGACAAGAAGTACAAGAATCACCCGCTCGCTCTCCACAAAAAGCACATACAAGAAAATAGCGTGATACTCATACCTTTTAAGCCAGCCCACACGTGCAATATCACTTACGCGCTTACGCGCTAAGGCCCTTTCCTACAATAGCACGGTGACGTGCAGTTTTCTCACGTGCTGATTCACAATGCACCCGTGTTGTGGGAAACGCCCGTGCGCATAACGTCACTTATGCGCTTACACGCTGAGGGCCGTTCCTCGGATTTCACGCTGACGTGCACTTTATTAACATGCCAATTCACTCCATATCAAGCTGGCCACGCAAAAACACACGGAATACCACGCTCCTGCCCAAAAGGCCATTTTCTTGCCCCCAAGAGCCCCGAGCAAGCTCCCACCAGCCATCTGCTGCTGCCTGCTTGCTGCACATGTGCCCTGCTATTTGGTGCCTGCACGTCAGCCATCTGCAGGGGTCCAGTTGCTGTGTCCACCCCTGCTGGAACAGAAGACTCCCGACCGGGATACCATTGCTCCACAGCCCAGCCCCAGGACCCAGTTGCCCACCCACGCTTGCCTCGGGGGTTGCCATGTCGGGGCAAACACCATCTGAGACCACAGGCGACCCCCAGCCAGAGAGGCAGAGGGCCACCAGCTTCAGTGAGAAGGAAGTTGGTGTCCTGGTGGAGCATGTCCTGGGGCATTATGATGCCCTCTTCGGAACATCACGCGCCAACAAGGAAGGACGGGAGATCTGGGAGGACGCAGTGGTTGCCATCAACGTGAAGGGGGAGGCAACCCGCAACATCAAGCACGTCCAGAAGTGCTGAGAGGACTTCAGGTCCAGGACCCTCTACAAGGCCCGGCGCCTCACGAAGGCAGAGGATGCAGAGGGGTGCCGGGTCAGCATGAGCAACATCCAGATGAGGGTCCTGGAATGTGTAGGCCCAGCGCTCCACACCCAGATCCTCTGGAGGCAGACCCGTCTGGAGTTGAGCAGTAAGTGGCCAAGCATTGCTGTGCGAGACAGGGCATGTTGCAGTGTGCTGGTAGTCTGATACTTGCCTGTATGTGTGACATAGGCCATGTATGGATGTGTGTGTGCAGGGACATCATGGTCATTAATGTGACCAGTAATGTGTGAACCACATGGATGGTGCATGTGTTCCAATGCAACATGGGGAGCTGTATGCGGAATGCACACATGAATGCATGCCAGTCTCTGTTCTTGGACAGGGAGAGGGGGTGAGGGATGGGTGCTGCTCTCATGTACATGTATGGTGCACATGTGTGTGTGTCTGAGAAGTGTGTGTGTGACTTTGAAACGCCATGAATGCATGACACATGTACGTGATGATGTGCAGATTTACTCATGCAGTGCGGTCACCGTTGTATCCACTGTGTCTATCCACTGTGTTTGTGGTGTACAAGCCATGATGCATGACCCTCCCGTGATGTGTGTGCATGGGATCAGTGTGAGCCATGATGCACGTGAGTTTTAAGGCAACATTTTGGTTATAAGAGGCCCTTGTACATGGATGCTGATGTTGATTGCAGGCACCGTGCCTTTTTCTGCATGTGTGTTGCGTGCATTCACACATGTATTGTGGAGGGACAGGATGGAAGTGACATTTGACAGTGACATTCATGTGTTATTGCTTCCTGTCTAGGGGAACATTGTACTGTACCCTGATGCTTGTGTTCTATGTCTCCCTCTACGCAGCGTCAAGTGAAGAAGAGGGCGGAGATGGCGCTGTGGAGCCAAGTGGCGGGGATGCCTCCACTGGCCGGCGACGCAAGTCCCAGCCACCCTCCCAGGAATTGCCATCATCCGGGAGCGAGGGGACTGGTGCCGCGTCAGCCACTACGGATGTAGCGGAAGGGCCGGGTGAGCCACCACAGGGGCTTGCAATGGCGGAAGACGGTGTGGAGACATCCAGGTTGGTGGTCTCCACAGAGGAGGAGGAGCCCGCTACTGAGCCGCACATGGGGTCTGGTGGGGGTAGTACCACTGGTGCAAGTGGTGCAGTCCAGGGCCAGGGTCAGGAGGCAGCACAGGTCACCGCAGACCCTGTGACTGCACCACCATGCACCAGCAAGGATGCACCGTCCCAGGCCCGTCCGCAGGTAGGGGGGAGTGCCACATCATCTACCTCTCCACTACCTTTGGACGAGGGGTCCCATGAAGGTATGGGCTCCGTCCTGATAGGTGTCACGTTGCGCACGCGTGACATTCATGATGACGTGCATGCTTCCGGGGGGGAGCACGCACGCTATCACGAAGAGCAGCGTTGCGACGTGGCACTGTTGGGAGGGGCCCTGGTTGGTGGGTTCCTACATGTGTCGCGCACTCTGGCGAACCTCTCCTCCTCTGTTGTTACGCTCACCTGGCTCCCACAGGGGTGTCGATCTGAACTGGACAGCTGCACCCTTCACCAGTGTGATGCATAGTGCCGAGATGACGGACTGGATTGGCCCACCTAGCTTTGTTTGCTTGGCCCGTAGGAATATTCTTCTGCAAATGGAGAAAGGGAATTAACCACCCGTGGAGTTGAGTGTTAACCCTCCCCCACTCCTGCTGTTCTTCCCACTGATCACCTTTGATGTCCCCTCTTATAGTCTCACCTGATGGTTTGGAAAGATGAGCTCTCCATCCTGCATTGAGCGCAGGGGAGTGTTGATAACCAGTTGCTTCACTGGCTCGAAGGAATTGGTGAGTTCCAGAACAATATTGACTCTGAGATTCCTGGCAAGACGCCGTAAGTATGTAGTTCATAAGAGTTCAAATGTCTGACTTTCACTCTTGTCCGATTCCTTGCAGGTTGCAGCTTGACCCTAGCGAAGAGTTCCTCGTGGCAACCGGTAATATTCAGGTAAGGACTTGTATTATCCAACACAGTTCGATAAAATAATGTCAATATGTAACAAGTTGCTTTCTCCCTTATTCAGGCACTGAGAAAAAATATGAGGTCTTGGGGAATAATGCCTCCGGCGGTAAAATTAGGTAAGTCTATTGTGGTGAGGAGGTTTCCCCTTGTTTGTCCCTTTGTTTCACCTTGCTGTTCTTTTGTTTCCCCTTAGGGGCCAGGGTTCGGCGAGGATGCAGTGGAAGCTGCGCTGACCCATGAAGAGGAATAGTACCCCCGGTGGTAAAATCAGGTAAGTCTATGGGGGGTAAATAATATTGCCTCTGTGTATTCCCTTGGCTCACCTTGCTGTTCTTGTCTTCCTCTTAGGTGCCGGAGTGCGGCAGGAGCATGCAGAAGGATGCAGTGGAATGTGAAGATGCTGCGAAGGCCGGTGAGTTCAGCGCGGTGATGCTGCAGGCGAGGCGATGCGCATAAAATAACTTCTTTCTTCCAGCTCGAAGGCGCGATGGATCGGGAATTCAGGTAAGGATCAAAAGTATTGCTCTTGTTCTAACCTTTTCTCTTTCTCTCCCCTTTTACTAGGAGCTCCGGACTCGAGGCGGGCGTGGCAGAAGACTGGATGTAGACTTGCAGGCACGGTGAGCGTTACGCTGCTGGATGCAAAATAACGCGAAGCATGTGCTGCTCTTCGGGCATGGTTTAAATAGCCTGCAAAGTAGTCCCAGGTAAGTATTCCTACCCAGCCCCACCCGAGTAAAAAAATAGTCTCTTAGGTAAAGTAGTCCCTTCCAAGCCTCCTTTGGCTTGGAGCTCTTGCAGCATGGTCTGCATCAGGTAAGTTTTAATCTATGAGCCTGGCCCCTATGGTGCCAGCACTGACTCTCCATATGAGTCTGGCGCCATAGGCGCCAGGACTGCACCCAAAAAGCCCCTAGCAGGGGTTGTTGGGTTTGCTTAGTATAACTTGATGCCTGCTTCCGGGGTTGCTGGACTTGGTCTGGGTCCCCAGGGGTAGGCATCATGACATCTGTGGAGACTATGCGCCAGTCGTTCACCCTGCCGTCTTCCAGCCCAGATTCCACCAGAGCTCCCTGTGGACCTGGCCTGACCAACACAGTCAGCTTGGTGGAGATCCCATCCCTGCCACAGTCGGGAGTTGGCGGTCCAGCAACGGTGGACACCACAACAACTGGGGACCAGCTGATGGAGGATGTGCAGGCATCGGCCAGAGGGCAGGAGGACCCTGGAATGGGTGTGTCTTCTGTGTGGCTGCGGTTAGGCCGGCATATAGATGCGGAGCGGCGGCAGGCAGAAGAGGCACGGCTCACAATGGTCAGGGCGGAGAACTCCATGCGGAGGGCACTGAGGTGGGCCGAGTGCCTCGAGGCTATTCGCATGGAGTTGGAGTCCAACATGGCATCGTCCCTGCGAACCCTCGGGGCCATGGAAGAGGACCGCCTCCAGGACATTGAGCAGGAGTTTGATGATGGCCTGGCCCGGGAAATCGGAAAGTGAGCCGTCGGACTAGCCTGCCGCCATTGTATATAGTTTTTAGTGTTAGATTTCATTTTCGTTTTCCTTTATTTTGGGGTGTTTGGACTTTGCCCCACACATTTGTATATAGTTGTTTTATTAGGTCGTTTTTTTCATAGGTTTCTGTTCTTTCGTTGGGCTCATGGACCCTTGACAATTGATTGTACATAGTTGGACAATGGATTAATTTGATCTTTTTCTTTGGATTTCACCATGGATTAATGGATTTTACTTTTTACGTTTCCTTTGGATTTGCTTTGGTGGAGGGAGAGTTTGGACTGTTTTTCTTTTGGATTTCTTTGGATTGGTTATACTTTTCATGTACTCATCTTTTGGACATGCTTTTCATTTCATGTTTGCAATTTCTTTATGCTTTCATTTCATTGCTTTATTTTTGTCCAGAATACATTTTGATATTTTACTTCCATGTGTGTAATTCGCTCTTTGAGTTCATGCATGGAAAAATGTGGGTTTACACAATCAATGCCAACCAGTGTGTGTGTGTGACGGACATGTGTTGATGTACATAGTTGACTTTTGGTTTGTGTCTTGAGATAGGCATGTCAGTGTGGGGTGGATTGGGAAATCATTGCGTCTCAAGACTGGGGTGGCGTGCTGTGGTATTTTGGTGAGAGATGTGGGCCATGATTGTGCATCTTTATGTCATGTAGGGGGGGGACATGAGTCATGGCCTGAGGCTCACTGCTGGGGGGTGGGGGCGCTGGGGGACATGATTCGGGGCCTGCTGGCAGGTGCCCCTCACTGCTGGGGGGTGGGGGCACTGGGGGACATGAGTCAGGGCCTGAGGCTCACTGCTGGGTGGGTGGGGGTGCTGGGGGACATGAGTCAGGGCCTGAGGCTCACTGCTGGGAGGTGGGGGTGCTGGGGGACATGAGTCGTGGCCTGCTGGCAGGTGCCCATCAATGCTGGGTGGGTGGGGGTGCTGGGGGACATGAGTCAGGGCCTGAGGCTCACTGCTGGGTGGGTGGGGGTGCTGGGGGACATGAGTCAGGGCCTGAGGCTCACTGCTGGGGGGTGGGGGTGCTGGGGGACATAAGTTGGTGATCACTAGTGCAAAGTGACGGTTACCAGTCAATTGGTCGAAAACATTTGGTCGACAGGACAATTGGTCGACACCATTTGGTCGAATGCCAAATGGGCGATTTTTTTTTTACCCCTTTTTTGGGTTTTTTTGGGGGGTCCCCCCCCAGCCCCCTTTTTTTTCTTTTTTTTTTTCCCCACACGAAAACCCACAAAACACATATATATATATATATATATATATAAAAAAAAAAATTCGACCATTTGGCATTCGACCAAATGGTGTCGACCAAATTGCAGTCGACCAGTTTGTTGTCGACCAATTGACCGGACACCCAAAGTGACATGTGGGCTGGCTGGGGGGCATGCCCATGGTGGATGGGCTGCATGCGGGACATGACCAGGTGTGCTAGGTAGTCCCCTGTGGTGTGGGCTGCCTGCAGGGGCCATGGAGCGGGTAGAGAGCACACCTGGGAGGACCCACACTGCAATTCACGTGTGGGACTCCCCGCACACCCCACTGGATGCACGTACCCTGCTCTGACAGCGAAATTGCATGTGAAACTGCCCACGAACCCCAGTAATACACGTACCCCGCTCGCACAGGGCCAATCGCGTGTGAAACTCCCTGTGAACCCCAGTAATACACATACCCCGCTCGCACAGGGCCAATCGCGTGTGAAACTCCCTGCGAACCCCAGTAATACACGTGCCCCGCTCGCACAGGGCCAATCGCGTGTGAAACTTCCTGCAAACTCCAGTAATACACGTACCCCGCTCGCACTGGGCCAATCGCGTGTGAAACTTCCCGCGCACCCCCGAAATACACGTACCCCGCTCGCACAGGGCCAATCGCATGTGAAACTCCCTGCGAACCCCAGTAATACATGTACCCCGCTCGCACAGGGCCAATCATGTATGAAACTTCCCGCGCACCCCTGAAATACACATACACCGCTCTCACAGGGCCAATCGCGTGTGAAACTCCCCGCGAACCCCAGTAATACACGTACCCCCTCACACAGGGCCAATCGCATGTGAAACTTCCCGCGCACCCCTGAAATACATATAGCCCCGCTCGCACAGGGCCAATCACGTGTGAAACTTCCTGCGCACCCCCGAAATACACGTACCCCGCTCGCATAGGGCCAATCACGTGTGAAACTCCCTGCAAACCCCAGTAATACACGTACGCCCTCACACAGGTCCAATCGCGTGTGAAGCTTCCCTTGTACCCCCGAAATACACATACCCCGCTCGCACAGGGCCAATCACATGTGAAACGTCCCGCACACCCCCGAAATACACGTACCCCGCTCGCACAAGGCCAATCGCGTGTGAAACTCCCCACGAACCCCAGTAATACACGTACCCCACTCGCACAGGGCCAATCACTTGTGAAACTTCCCGCGCACCCCCGAAATACACGTACCCCGCTCGCACAGGGCCAATAGCATGTGAAACTTCCTGTGTACTCCCGAAATACATGTACCCCACTCGCACAGGGCCAATCGCGTATGAAACTTCTCACGCACCCCCGAAATACACATGCCCCGCTCGCACAGGGCCAATCGCGCATGAATCTCCCTGCGAAACCCAGTAATACACGTAGCCCGCTCGCACAGAGCCAATCGTGTGTGATTCTCCCCACGCAGCGGGTACGTGTATTCGGAGGGGTGTGCGGGGAGTTTTACAGGCATTTTCGTGGTTGGGGGCCTGTATGCTGGTCCACTGGCCTGTGCGCCATGTACGGGATTTGTGCGCTGTACATGGCGCACGGAGAGGGATTGGGGGCGTAACTGGCACTGCTGCGGGGTCGCTGCGCCACTCTGCGCCACAGCTGGTAATGGATGTTAAAATCCATGAATACGCTGTGCGTGGAAATGGATTTTGGTGCACACGGCTGGCACAGACTGTCGCACGTGCACACTGTGCACCAGCCGCGTGCACCACTTGTGCGCTGAATTCTATGAATTACCCCCTGTGTTTCCTATATCTATCAATGCTTTGTCTAGGGTAAGACCTTGGGATTTATGAATGGTGACTGCATATGCAAGAGTTAGAGAAAATTGTTCTCTACGTACATACATCTCTTTGAAGAGAAGGAATCGAGCAGTTGAGCGCCCTATCCTTTTCACTTCTGACAGTTTGTCAAAGCAAATATTGACAAACTGAATGTTGTTGTCACGTGGGTATGAATGAAAGCCAACAACTGTACCCAGTGCCCCATTAACTAGCCCTTGCTCCATGTCAAGGTTACGTTTAAGCATTACTCTACAATTTAAGGATAATTTTAATATTTTTTTCCAACCCAGCTGTGTTGCAGATTGATTTTTCTAAGCTATGTAGTCTTGTTGTAGCTTGCTCACACATGGTTAGTGGCATACCATGTACGTCTAGTTTGTCTGTGGCGCTAATTTCTATAATTGGTTGCATTTCTTTATTTAACATTGGTTCAATGAATTTGAAACACCTTGCAAGAGTTGGCATTAAGGCCATACAATTGACATTTTTTTGCGCTAATTGTTCCATAAAATCAGTAGCACATGCATTATCGCCATAAAGTGCATGAATGTGCTGTTTTTTCAATATGGCTTGTGCTTCTTGTGATAGTACACCAACTGTAATACTTTTTAAGATGTTGGCATAAGTGAGATCTGCAGATAGCTGCATGTTTTCTGTTAATTCTCTGTATTGTAAATGTTGCCAAAGGTTGACATTTCCTATGCTGCCCACAGTTTGTGTCCTAAGGTTTTAAAAATAGGTTTACCTTTCACTGGTGTCAATTGTAGAAGATCTCCGAAAACGATAATGTGTTTTTTCCTGCAAAGAGCTCTTCGTAGTTTGTTTTAAGTGCTTCTTGCAATCTAAGGTGAATCAAGGCCAATATTAGGTTGGAGACCATACTCACTTCATCTATTAGTAGCATTTTCATTTGTTGTAATACTCTGTGTAGTTCCATTGCAGCTTCTGCAGAAACTTTGTAATAGTCTAATTTGTTTTCGTGCTCTACTGTATGGAGGAGTAATCGGTGTAAAGTGACACCGCCTATCTTATAGGAAGCTAAACCTGTGGGGGCAGTTACAACAGCTGACAGTTTGTTGTTTGTCAATTGTTGAAGGAACTTGCTGATGATTTTGATTAAGAATGTTTTTTCCTGACCCAGCTTCACCACTGACATACAGCAGTATAGGTTTGTAATTTTGGCAGGTACATTCTTTATTTTCGTGTTTCAAGCCATGTACAATTTGTTTTGTTACGTCTTCAAAAATGGTGCGCTGATCTTTGTTAAGTTTTGCTTGTTGTACAGTTAGGTCTTCGATATCTTCTTGATAGTGACACATGGTGTTTCCACTTCTGTCATAGCTAAGTCTGCCTCATTTGCTATTAGTGGCTGTCTTAGTGGTTCTTGGCTTCCTGTTACAGAAGGTTGACTACTGTCGGAAGAGTCCTTATCTAGTTGGGCCTGAAGTTCTTCTTCGTGTTGCTGCTCATTGTGTAAAAAAATGTTGTACTGCATAAAGTTCACATCGGTGATAGCGCTTTCATTTGCTTTGAAAGCATCTTCATAGCAGTTATAGTTATCTGGTATCTCTTCCTCTTTTATCCACGGTTTAAAAAGTTGTAGCAGAGACATGTAATATAGTTATTTTTTTTGAGGCGTTTTTAATGACAATTTACCATGATTAATTAAGCTTCGTTTGGTAAGTTTCACTAAGCTGTCTTCACAATCGGTTACTCCATATCTACCTTTGCTTTCATCGGGTTTTACACTATTTTTGTATGTAAAGTTTTGAGCTATGTGGTATAGACACATGCTTTCCAAAGTGCTACTCCTGTTCGGATAGTATGTGTCCAGTAAATTGTTTTTTAAAAAGTCTTGGCTGTTGGGATCATTTCTGGCAATTGTTTCTATGTCCTCATATGATTTCAGAACCCTTTTTCTAGCTTTAACAGGACCAAGACTTAGCCATACTATGTTGTCTGATTTTCCATACAAAGCAGTACCGGTTAAATGATCTGCTGCTTCATAGGAGCCATATTCTCTGTGAGAGAGCATTTTTATGCCTAGGCTGTACAATTTCTGCGATAGTGTTTGTCTGATGCTAGGTCATCCCAGAGGTCTTGAAGCTCTGTTTTTTCTGCTTTTTTTTTAATTAGGCTGTAACATATCTTGCAACAGCAGTAGAATTGTCTGCAATGTAATGCACATCTATGTTTGCATTCCATGAGAGGGCAATGATTGCTTTGTAATCATTGATATATTTTGATTCTTCTGTTCTTTTTATGTAATACGTGTTCTTAGGTGAGATACCTTTAATACTATGTCGAACTGAAGACATGAAGTTATTCACTTCACCTGTTTCTGTAACTGGTCTAGGGAAACCAAAGTGGCATTTGGTGTAGTATTTACCTTTGTTTTTGTATTTGCGATGACAATATTTGCAACAGTTTTGTCTTTGAAATTGTAAAATCTGCCCATGCAGGTCACTATGTGTCCGTTGTGACGGGATTTCACAAGTGGCATATTTTTGGCTGAACTGCAAAACAGTGGCATCACTGTTGTGACCACATTTAGGTGCACCTTTGATCCATAAAAGCATGTTAATATGTGGTGCTCCTCTCGCTTGATATTCTTTTCTCCAAAAGAAGTGTTGCACTTCTCCGAGGGGAGGAACAGTTTTATTGCAAATAAAGTGTAGCATAGCACTGAAATGATGATGGAAATATTTTGACACATTAACTGGATCTAGAGAGCAAAGTTCTCCAGGTGTTAACATATCTATGTTAGTTTTGTTGTTGGTTGCTATGCATAGGAACTCATGTAAATCTTCCCATGCATATTCTGCACAACTTAATGTCAGAAACCAAGTCGGTGGTCCAAGGTTTCTGATCATACAACGTACATCTCCGTGCCATAGGAACAAGTACTCTTTTGTACCACGCATGTTTGCAAACAAATTTGTTATACTTGATTGTAAAACCTCATCTTTTTCCTGTACTTTTTGTATTAATTGCGTAGCCGACATATTTTAAAAGTGGTTTCCAGATTTCAAAATAAATCTGGGATTGTGCGAATACATTCGTAATGAGCGATATTCTGATGCCGTAATCTGAGTGGGTCTATCATCGTATCTTCCACCTTTGCCAGTAGGAAATAGCAGTCGAAAAGCAGGTGCTTCTATACTTTTTTCCCATATACTCATTGGTGAACCTTTGATTTGTCGCATTTGGTAAGTTTCTAGTGCATCATCTATGCTTTCATTGGAATGGAATGTATGAATTATGTACTGGTCCAAAAGAGTGCATACTGCAGCAGGATCCAGAAGTTCGAATTGTCCAGTTTCTGATGGCTCTTGAATTATTTCAGTTGCTTCCCTTAAGTTTTCTTCAATATGTATTTCCTTGTAGTACTCGTTATTGTCTTTCAGATATTGCAAGGCTAGTCTAACTTTATGTAGGTCCACCAGTTGTTGCCAAATTATTCTATCCTTTGTTTGTACACCATTTACCAAGACAATTAAAGAATGCTCTCCTAGAGTGTGTACATTTTCAGTTAGATCTAATGGCAAATAAACTACTTTGCCACAAATGACTTTTACCAATTCAGAGGGAGGTAATTTTGCTGTTTTTGGGTGAAGGCGTATAATTGATTGAAATGGGTGAACTGTTTGAATTATGATGCTCTCATACAAATTGAGTTGTTGCAGGGTTTTGGTAGTGGGAACAATTCCAAATTATTTGTGATAGCACGTGAAGGAGTTTGGTTGTTGTCTAGTTTTGTTGTGCAGTAACTGCAACATATTAGAAGTTCTATTATTTCATATTTGTTTTCTGCTAAAAGGTAGAGAGCTAATTGAAACTATTTGGAATCTTCATTGTCTTCTATTTTGTATGCTATGTCTAAATTTTTTGTGTTACTTTTGTAAAACGTTCTGCGGCAACACACACACACACATGGTTTGGTACTTCAGCCGATGCACTTTTAAATTTTAGTATTTCTTTATTGTATGTGTGTAATAGAAGGTTGCTATGTGCAGCATTGTTGGTAGTCTGTTCTAAAACTATTGCATTTTGTAAGTGGCTTTCACTTCCAAAATATTTTTTCTGGATACGGTCAATTTCTTCTTGTAGGTATTTGGGTGTACCATGCAGAAGAGTGTTATTTAAATTGGCTTATTCTATAGCTGGACTTTTAGCATAGTATATTTTATACACTAGATGTCTTACATTTGAATGATGTATTGATATCCTTTTGTCTAGAAATGCAGGCTAATAAATGCAGTCCTGTGTATTTGCGCACTGGACAGATATCCATATTTTGCAGCAATTTCCTTTTCATTTTTTCTTGACCTTTTTCATACTGATTGAGGAACTGACGTAAAGATTTGAAAGATTTGCTAGGAATGGCACACATTGATGTGCACAGCCATTTGTATACTGGATGGTCTGGTGTAGTCAAATCGGAAGGTAATTCTGAGTTTTCAGGGGATACTTTTCGTAGCACTGTTTCTTGTTCCATGATGGTATTATTGATTTTTTCATGCCCTCATCCACTGCTATGGATGGCAATTGTGTTTGTTTGGTTTTGTATGTATGCTGCTTCGTTAAAATATGGTTCTGTGGTTGTCTTGTGACTCCATTTACCTCTACAAATATGTAAGAAGTTATTTTTGTTCACATTCCGTTTATTGATAAGTTTCTTTTGTAGTTTGGTACTTAGTTTTGTTAGTGATTTCATCCTATTTAACACTAATAGGAACAGCTTCCTTTTGAGAAGGATTTCACTGTCCATGAGAGCTTGTAGGATTAATTTTCTATGGTAGTTTTTAAGGGTTGAGGATGATTTTGGTCCTGTTCTTATTAGATTCTGAAGGACTCTGTGGCGAAACATTTTTGCTAAAATACTTTTTTTACTATGGGTTCTTGTTACTATATCAGGATTAATAGGAGAATTGTTAGCAGTACTGGTAGCCGATTTTTTGTGAAGAGTTTTGTGTTTAATGCTACATTTTGATGGAGGAGGTAAAGTTTTGGTAGTTGAAGCTTCCTTTGTTTTTTGAAACAACTGTATTAGCTGTACTCCTACGTCCCGTCCCCTTTCCTCCATACTTATGGGACATCTCTCCGTCCTGTGGGACGGGACCGGAGCACTTTGTAAAAAGCATCCAACTTTTTCAAAAAATGTGTCCTTCTTCTCTTTCTTGCGCGGGGCCCGGCATGCGGCCATAACCCCGCTCACCTTGGCTCCGCCCCACGCATCGCCCATCAGTCCTTTTCTCCGCTCGTTCAGGACTGGACACACTTGCATCCTCAGAAGATTTTCTTCCCTTTTTCCTCTCTGGCTCTCACTAGCGATCGTGGCTCTCACTAGCGATCGTTTACTAGTCTGTCTACGTCATTCAAACTAGACTTTACAGATTGTTCATCGTGTTACCGTCGTTTCGCGAGGGCAGGTCCCCATCCTCTTTGCTTACAGTGTTTGGGTCCGGATCACCATTGGGACTCCTGTTTTACTGCTACTCCCTTTCGGTCCGGGCACTTCAATGTCGGTTGGAGCGGTGGGAGGAGGTGTTCCGACAAACTCCTCCGTCACATTTTCAGGCGTTCATCGACGAGAAGAAAAAACGCCCAGTAAATTCTTTACTTTTCAGAGCACCCCGGCCGGTGGATACCTTTCCGGGTTCCTCTCGGGCCGGGAGGGGCGTTGATCGCTCTGTTACCGGGGTTCGCCCTGAGGTGCCCGTTGGGCCTAATAATTCTAACAGAGTTTTCTCCGAGGGTCTCCGTAAGGGGCCTGTGGATACCGGAGTACGCTCCGAGGCCCCTCCTGTGGGGGCTGTTTGTAGACCCAGTTCTACTGAGTCGTGGGGTACCGGAGTTCGCTCTGAGGCCTCTCTATGGGATTCCCTCAAGAATAAAACCAGGGTGCGCCCCGAGGCCTTGGTTGGGCTTGTTGTCACTAAATGGATGTTCGAGGCCCGCACGGATAAGGCTGTTACCGGACCTGGGTCCGAGGTCCCTCGTTCAGAGGCTAAAGCTACCAACAGTTCTGAGAGGCTTGACAAGGCCTTGTCGGTGAAAGCTGTTTCTCACCGTTCCTGCTCCTGCGGTGATACCAGACCTGTTGAGGAGGCAAAGAAGCAAAGTTCTTCTTTTACCGGCAGTGCCGAGGTCCTTCATTTGAAGGCTGAGTTAGCGGTTGGTATGTCACAAAAACATTCCAGGCCTCATTCTGCCGAGGTTCCTTATGTTGAGGCTAAAGTTAAGACCCCTGATCCATCGACAGGGACCCCTGCCTCACTTCCTCAGGTGCCGCAGTTCCTCTCAGATGAGGACAAAATGGCGGCTGTTCCCGCCACGACCGCGGTGGCCATTTTAGGTGCTATCCCTACAACTGCGCCATCGGCCTCAGGTGTAGGGTTTGGTCCATTGGGTGACCATAAAGTCCCTTGTGCTCATCCTTATTGGCCAGTTTACGATTGGAACGCCCGGATGCCTCTTCTGCACAATGTTTCATTGCCTGCAGGGTCGGCACCTTTGATTTATGTGGATATGTCGGCAGAGGGGCCTATGTGGCACCCTTCCCCTTTGCATCCCTGGATTTGTCCACCTCATGAGAGGCCTCCACAGGTTCCGAAACAGTCGCCGGAGGACGCCTTTTCCAGTAAATTTCAAACGCTTATGCGTACCGACCCCATGAGGGAATATTTCAAAGGGCTTTTAAGGGAGATATGTCCACCTGCACCTCCGGCTCCATCCGTTCCTCCGGTAGTTCCACCGGCACCTCCCTTGCCTACTTTGCCTTCCCCGACTCTTCGGCCTTTGCCTCCATTGTCCCCGGTGGACAAGACAGCGCCTGACATGGCTTAGCAGGATCCTGACCTGTCAGATAACGCCCAAGGTGATCAGGACAATGAGGACCTTCCAGGCTCTATTAGAGTTTTTCGTGACCGGGTACTGGACATGATGAGTTTCTTAGATGTCCCGGTGCCCGAGGCACCCGCACCGCAGGAGGACGTGCTCTCTGGGGCGTTCACCCTGTCTCTCTTGGAACGTACCGGCCTGTTCTTGCAGAAGGACGTTCTGGCTGATTTCCGCAGAGTGTGGCAAAAGCCACACTCTGGACTTTTTGTCAATAAGAAAATTGACGCGAGATACAGGCTGTATTCTTCAGAAGAGGTGGCCCTGCCGTCTTGTCCGCCTCCCTCCTCCACAGTGGTGGCTGCGGCCACTTTGCAGACCAGGCCTGCAGCATCCTCTTCCACGATGGCTACTCAGGTTCTGGGAAAGGAGGACAAGTTCCTAGACTCCCTCAGGAGGAAAATCTTCGCCAACTCGGCCTTGCAGCTCAGACAGGCCAACGCTGAATTGATTTTAGCGGGAGCTAACATGTAGATGTGGAAAGGTCTGTTGGAGTGTGAGGAGTTTATCCCGGTCAAGAAGCTGGAAGACTTCAAAGTTGGCCTATCCGACGCCAGGGTCTTGGCCCAGGATCTCCTGGAGGCTGCAGCTCATCACGTAAACACCTCGGCTCGGGGCCTTATGCTGGGGGTTGATACCTCACGGCAGGCGTGGCTGCATGCCACTAAATTTTCAAAAGAAGTGCAGGACAAGGTGTTGGACCTTCCGTTCGATGGTAAGGAGCTTTTTTATTCTACAACAGATGTAGAGCTCACCAAGATGAAGGATAGCACTCAGACAGCTAAGTCATTGTCTGTCCTGGTTAAGGCTCCTTTCAAAAACCCATAGACCGTTGTCACAAAGTCAACCTTCCTCTGGCTTTAGGGGCTTCCTCGACTGCAAATCTCGCAGAGTGGATACCTCTGCGGGAATAACCACCGTAGGCAACAACGGACGCGGTTTTTCTCCCGCTCTTCAGCCTCCTCCTCAGGTTCAGGTGGCACCGCCACCGATAAACCTACTAAATGAGGGTTTTCCGCGTTTGCACAAGACCCCGGTGGGAGGACGCATTGCCTCTCATTGGAAGGCATGGCAGACCATCACAGAAGACAGATGGGTCTTCTCAGTCGCTCGGGCGGGCTTCCGCTTACCTCTACCCCCTACCCCACCCCTCAAACCTCCTTTTCAGCTGTCGGGCTCGCCCTCTCTCAAAGCCGAAGTTCAGAAACTTCTGGACCTCAGAGCTGTGGAACCTGTTCCCCTTGGGGAGCGAGGGGAGGGCTTCTACTCCCGGCTGTTTACGGTGCCCAAACCCAGCCAGGCTGGCCTGCGCACCATCCTAGACCTTTCCCCGTTCAATCTTTTCCTACCCCAAGAGAAATTCAAGATGATCACGCCCAGCCAGATACGCTCCTCCTTGCAAATGGGCGATTGACTCAGCATTGTGGATCTTCAGGACGGGTACATGCATATCCTGATTTGGAACCCACACAAGAGATATCTCAGCTTCTCTTTGGGAGAGGAGCACTTCCAGTTTCGAGTGCTTCCTTTTGGCTTCAGCTCAGCGCCGCGTGTCTTCACGAAGATGATGTCGGTGATTGCGACCTATCTTCGTCTCCAGGGTATCCATGTGTATCCTTATTTGGACGACTGGCTCTTACGCAGCCCTTGTCTGCTGGCAGCAGCGGGCGATCTCCAGTCTCTCCTTCAGCTCCTGTTCTATCTTGGGCTGTCAGTGAACTGGTAGAATTCTTCCATGATTGTCTTGCAGGACCTGATTTTCCTGGGTTTACGCTAGAATACGATCGAATGCAGAGTGTACCTGACCGGGGACAGAATGGCGGATCTGTTAGCCACGTGTCAGATGTTTGCGCAGTCGGAGAGCATGCCGGCCTGGTGGTTCCAGAGGCTTCTGGGCCTCATGGCCTTGTGTGTGCTGGCTCTTCCTCTTGCTCGCCTCAGGATGAGACAGACCCAGATGGCTCTTCGGAGTTCTTGGCGTCAGGCTGTGGACCCGGATTTCAAGCGGATAATGATTCCGGATTCCATGAGAGTGGACCTGGATTGGTGGTCATCTCTCAGCAACCTGTCGGTGGGTGCGGGGTTTCAGGACCCAGCCCCCACGGTGACAATCACGACGGTCTACTCCCTTCTGGGGTGGGGTACGACGTTAGATCTTCTTCCGGTCTCGGACCTCTGGTCGCCTCAGGACAAGCTCCTGCACATAAATCATTTGGGACTTCTGGCGATCTTTCTGGCGCTCAAGGCGTTCAAACCGCTCATTGCCAACAAGGTGGTCCGCATACGCAATGTATTACATCAACAAGCAAGGGGGAACAAAGTCTCCCCCCCTCGTGGACCTGTCTATCCAGATATGGGAGTGGGCCGTGCTTCATGGTGTCTGGCTGCTTGCAGTACACATCCCGGGCCAGTTGAATGTCACAGCGGATGCCCTCAGCTGGCGGACAGTGGTCAGCTACAAGTGGGAGTTGAAGGCGGAGGTCACCTCATGGATTTTCTCATGTTGGGGCACACCGGAGGTGGACCTTTTTGCTACAGCGGTAAACAAGAAGCTTCCTCAGTATGCCTCCAGAGGGGGGCTGGGAGCCTCCTCGCTGGGAGATGCTCTCGATATTCCATGGCACAACATGAGAGCTTACGCCTTCCCGCCTCTGCCTCTAGTCCATCGGGCAATTTGGAAGCTGAAGAACTCTGTTAACTGTTCGCTTCTACTCATAGCTCTGTGGTGACCGGCCAGGTTTTGGTTCTCAGAACTTCAACACCTGTCGGTGTATCTGCAGATCAGGTTACCAGTAACTCCCGATCTTCTTCATCAGGGGGAACAGCAGATGTGTCACCCCTCCCCACAATCGCTCAGCTTGGCGGCATGGTGCCTGAGTTCAAGTCTTTGGAGCATCTTAACTTGTGTACGGATAACATGCATATTATCCAGACAGCCAGGAAACCCTCAACCAGATCCCAGTACAGGAGTAAATGGCTCAGGTTCTGTCATTGGTGTTTGGAGAAGCAAATGGGTCCAAGGGTGGCTACGATTGACACGCTACTGTCCTTCGTGTCCTCCCTAGCAGAGTCGGGTGTTCACGTTATGTCTTGCAGAACTTACCTTTCAGCTTATCTTTCTACAGACCAATGTTCTTATTCTCTGAGTAACCCAGTGGTTAAGAGGCATTTTGCAGGCTTCACACGCCTCTACCCTCCGGTTCGTCGTCCACATCTGCCGTGGGACCTTAATGTAGTCCTGACGGCACTGTGCCATAAACCTTTTGAACCAATGGCCACTGTGGACCTCAAGTACTTATCCTGGAAAGTTTCCTTTCTGTTCGCCGTTATGTCAGCGAGGAGAGTGAGTGAGCTCCAGGCCTTGTCAGTGGAGCATTCTTTCTTGGTCTTTCACAAGTACAAGGTAGTCCTGCAGACAAACCTGGCCTTTCTACCGAAGGCGGTAACTGTATTCCATCTGAATCAGTCCATCTCCATACCGGTCTTCTTTCCAAACCCTGCCTCAGAGGCTGAAAGGGTTCTGCACTGTCTTGATGTCAGAAGAGCTCTTAAATTCTACCTGGACAGGACTTCCGAGTTTAGGAGTTCTTTTAAACTTTTTGTGACCTTCGTTAACCCTCAGGGTAAGCAGGCGTCTAAGGTGACTATTTCTCGGTGGATCGCCGCCTACATCACGGAGTCTTTCACCGTCCAAGGGCTGAAAACCTCCTAAGGGTATTCATGCACACCTGGTGCGGGGCAAGGCAGCCGTGGTTGCTTTTCAGAAATATGTCCCCTGGGAGTCCATCGCTAGGGCAGCTACTTTGGCCTCTCCATCTGCTTTTTGTAAGCATTATTGTCTCGACATGAGCTCAAGAGCTGATGTTCAGTTTGGTCAGGCTGTGCTGAAGAACCTGCTTCAGTAAGGGGTATTTCCATCCACCCGTAGTTCCTGTTAGGAGTGCTTGGGACTCTCCCATAAGTATGGAGGATAGGGGACGGGACATAGGATTATAACCAGGTTACTCACCATAGTGACCACCTTACTCCTAGTCCATAGTCCCCTTTCCTCCAAACGCCCGCCCGCCGTCCCCTCTAATAAGGTTCCTCTGTAATTACTAATAGGTCTCTGACCTGACGATAGAAAAGGACTGATGGGCACCGGGCCCCGTACAAGAAAGAGAGGAAGGACACATTTTTGGAAAAATGTGGATGCTTTTTACAAAGTGCTCCGGTCCCGTCCCACAGGACGGAGAGATGTCCCATAAGTATGGAGGAAAGGGGATTATGGACTAGGAGTAAGGTGGTCACTACGGTGAGTAACTTGGTTATTTTGTTCCAACATTCTCTACAAACTCTGCTACAGATGGATGCTTAGGTTGGACACTTTTATTTTTATTTGCTCTACTTCTGCGTTCCTTTCTACGGACTTGCTTTTCGGTAGGCATTCTTTGGGGTCTGTTGAAAAAAAGAAGGCATGGTTTGGTCTGTTGTACATTGTATGTGTGATGTGTGCATGCGTGCATGCGATTGATGGGGAAACTCTTTGTGGTCGTGTGTCAATGTGCATTGGCCTTTTACAATGATTTGGGAAGGTTATTTCTCTGTTTGTATACTACTAAAATGTGCTTCCAATGAGAGTACAAAGTGGCCTAGTGGTGAGGAGAATCACTAACAGTAAACGTAATGGCATAACATTAAAACAGCTATTTGTTTTCTAGTACTAACATTCTAAGGATTTTGTATGTTATTTGCGTTCCTAACACACAGGGGTTTGTGAGACATTCTGCCTGTTATTCTTAATTTAATAAATGGGGATTTGTGGGTAGAATGGTTCAGAAATCAATGTGTGCTTTGGTGCACAAATTAAATAAATACCCCACACAGTCTCTTTGAGTATTGTTAGAATATAAAGGTATTACTGTACTTACTTTTTTTTGCGGAATGTCCAGGTTTCTTTGGATATGTCGTTTGTAGTGTAGATGCTGTTGATTTTCAGGAGAGTAGTTTTCACTGCGAGTGTAAAAAAATAAAAATTATTAACTTTGTGTGCTTAAAGCAGTGATGTTACTATACACATTACTTTTGCATCTTTTATCAGAGTATTCTCCTTTCATATTTCAACACAGTGCATGAGCACATTTCACTTCACTATGTGCTACCTCTGTATGTTATTTGCAATATCTTAGTTGCACGTGCTTCAGAAATGAGTACAATTTTTAGGTTATGAAAATGCCTTGTTTTTTTAAAGCTGTATTATCTATAGTAGAGAGGTTTGTAAGTGATAGGTCATTATAGTAGATTGGAAAAATTCCTCTACTTTCATATTATAAGTACGATTCCGAAAAATCGGGAATCCCTCAGCGGGAGATGTCACCACAGCAATCGGGAGCGTTTATTTTTCTCATACAATCACATTGCAAGTAGCATTAATGTAGGCATTAAACGTTACATAATTCAGACATTTTCTAATGGACAATAGAGTTTTGCGCTCAATAGGGTTAGTTGTGACGTATATACAGGTTATGCAGGAGACAGTAAAAAGTAGTGCGGTTTGTCAATGAAAAATTGGATATCTTGAACATAAAGGGGGAGCGTTGGCATGTATTGCCTATGCAGATTTATTGGCATTAATTTGTTTAAATGAAATCATAAGGGTTGCACATGTTATCTGCTTAAAATATGCATACCTGCACTTTATAATTATGTATGTGTGCATGCATGGAGATGTACGTAGAAATCCGTGACACTTGCACAGTAGTTTTTGAAGTAGGTGCTTTGCAATAATATACAACTTCCCTTCAGAGTCATCGATAGTACATTTGAAGTGCGAAATGTTGATGACGGAGTTATATTTAGGGATGTTGATTGTGATTGGTGGATGACTGTGTGACTGCTTAGTTCTGTCAAATGAGGGAATGGATTTGCGACTGATGTGGAAAGGGTAAAAGGACTGGGTAAGAGTTACGTGCCGCACGTAGACAACGCTTGTCCGCGGGTAGGGGGTGTCACATACAGATTTCTACAGCAAATCCACCATGGAAAGGGGACTGTAGGCATCAGCCAATCAGATGTTCACATTGCTCTTTTATGTCGAAAGACGGTGTGTATACTGAAGATGGCAGAGGTGCAGAGCATCAGGGTTTTGGTGGTTGGAGATATTTTTGTCCATGGTTTACAGCACTATGCTGAGAGTAGGCATGTGGCACACCATTTCGATGTGAGAGGAGTGAAGGTGGTGTGGAGCGCTGAGAGTGATCGCAATGTTGAGGCAATTGTGGAAGTTTGCCGACACATGCGTACGATGACCACTCCACATGTAGTACTTTTGCACTATGGTGGTTGCCATTTGGGCTACATGACTTCTCGTACTTTGTTGAAAGTTTTGGAACAGTTGGTTCAAGCTGTCATGAACATCTTTCCAACTATGAAAGTAATTTTTTTCTGGTTTACTCCCTAGAGGAAAGTTCTGTTTTCTGTCCTGATCAAAATTGTGGGAGGTGTATCATCAATTGCGGCATGCGTGCATTCATGTTACGAGCTGGTATGTTTTTCCGCAGCCACGATAACATTGTTCCTAGTAATGCAGATTAATTTGAAGCAGATGGTGTTGCGTTATCTTCTTTGGGAAATGCCATGTTCTTTTGGAATGTAAGGCTTGCTTTAGAGAAGGTTCTATAATGGTTGTAGGAGTAAAGCAATATATATATATTTTTTAAACACAAAATAATAGGTGTCTGTAAGGCATCTGCGCAAAAACAAATAAAAAACGGCTCTTTTCAGAGCACACCTTAAAGGGGAAAAGGGGAATAATACTTAAATGTACAGTCGTCACGCTCTGATCCTGTACGTGTCCACGGACATGGCGGTGGTTTGCAGGTGGCGCATGTTAACATGGGAAATTCTGGGGTGGAGACACATGCAAATGAGAATGAGCAGAGCTAGGGATTGGTCAGTAAAGTTCAGTGGGTGTGTTCTTAATGGAGAGATTTAATGACACTGTCTTCTCCCTGACAGGAGACCAGACAGCCATGGCTCTGTGTGTGTGCAAACAGATTATATGGATTTTTTGGAATACTCCTGGATACATTGGTTGAAGTTGCATGCAGAAAGTTGCGGTCTATCTGCAGATCTTGGATTTCCTCATGTGGAAGTGCACTGGCATGGCGTGCGTGGAATGAGGTGGCTCAACTTGGTACCTCTCTGTGCTACTTTACAGAAAGAGCGTCATCCTGATATAATTATCATTCATTGTGTAGGAAACAGTTTAGGCCCTGTCTCTGGAATTTCTTTGCAATTTGCAATGAAGGAAGGACTTGCGAAGGTCATAGACATGTTTCCAAATTGCCAAATACTTTTTTCCCGTATTGCACAAAGACAAATATGGCTGCGTTCCTCTGCATTTGGTCCACAAATGGAGAAAGCGAGGTGCAATGTAAATAATGCTGTTTGTGCATTTCTAAGAGATGTTGGCATGTCCTCATTCCACAATGAAAACATTTTGTTTCGCAGCACTTTCATTTTTCGCAGAGATGGAGTCCATCTCACATATAATGGCAATCAGATTTTTCTTCGCAATGTACAATCCGCATTGCAACCTTTTTTGGATTCACTGTAACCTATTTGACAAACCGTTTTTTCAAATGTAAAATTTTTGACGCGCACAAAACACCACCAAAAGGCTATTTTCAGAGCCACCTCTTACAGCGTACAGTCTATTGGTTTTGCTCCGCTTGCACCCTCCATTTTTGTGGGTCCTATGACTGTCCGCTGACTTTTTCAAAAATGCGCAGAGGCCTACAACGGTCACTTGATAGTTCTATTGTTTAACTAAGAAAGGCGGCTCTGAAAAGAGCCCTTTTTTAAACATTTTTTTGTAGTTTTCCGCTTCACTGCTTTTGGGCACACAACACTCTAGGAGAGGAGGGCAAAGGAGGGTAAGGAAGGGACACCAACCACGGGGATAAGAAGGGGCAGGTGGAGAAAGATATAGGGTGGGCTTCACTTAGGTAGGGAGCAGGTCTTCTGGTGCTCCTTGACGGTAGCCTCAAAGGCACTTCAAAAACTCTCCCCCCTGCAGAGTACTGCATCGCAATACACACACAATGTTGTCACCTTTGAAAGGTAAGGGTAAACAGAATTCCAAATGGCTGGTGAGGCAGCTAGAGGCATGTGCTCCCCCACAGGAGTGTCTCTTGTGGTGAGAGGATCGGACATGGAGGATGCTGTGGAGGAACTCAACCTACTACGTTCTTCACATGGCACCACCTTGCGAATGTCCGCACTCTGGAACGAAGTTAGATGTCGCTTCATGGTTGTCGTACCAAAGCTGTATGCACCAGGTCTCCCGCGACTCAGCACCAACTGGCACTGGTTACACCTCACCAGGTTTGTGCATGCTTTTGGTACGTTCCCATAAACGGAAAAAAACTGCCACACCGACGACTCCCGGCGAGTGCTGGTAGTGTGGAGTTCCTCCACCTCATTCTCTTCTTCCTCTTCCTCCTAGATCTCTACATCCCCACCCGTATATCCCTCTGCAGGCCTTTGGGGAGGTGGTGGCGTGGAGGGTTTGGGGGTGGTGCTGGGGCTAATGAAGCAACAGTACCCATGGATGCCATAACAATTACTTTCCTATTGGTCACTACAGCAGTAAAGGCAACACAACTCAATGTGCTCTAGCCAGAGGCACAATGAAGATGCACTCGGGGGTGTGGCCATTTATAGCGGTGGAGTAGTGCAGTACATGACCATCTTCATCACTCAAAAGCGTTCCAAAAACTTTGAACAATACGTGCACAGGCACAGCTATTGTATGGCAAATGTGAAATGATGATTTTATACTGTGAAATAATTTCCCTTTCTGTATATAACTTCTTTTGTAATGTTGTTGAAGCACACAAACTGCGCAAATTAGTCCACACGCTCAGCGTGGGTGCGGTCACATGATGACGTCCTGAACACATCCGCGAGTGAAATGAGTGCCCGTTGGACAGCAAATACAGAGTTACAAACATGTGCATGCATGCAAATGTCCTACGGACATTGTTCGGGTCCTGCAACGAATTAAAAGTGCGACACAAGTGAGAAGGACAGTTAGGGACGGGCGCACTGTTCGGTGTACTTATGAGTGTACTTGCACATGTGCAAGCATTATCTCATGACTGTACAGACAGGTCCCAGGTCCTTAGGACACCTCCATTTTCTTTGACTACGAACATGCCGGCCACTGCCCCTGTTCTACGGACGTTTCCATCTTGGATGCGGATGATACGGACAGGTATAGTGTCCTTAAGACACTCCCATTTTGCTCATTTACTGACATCCCAGACAACTGTTGTGTTCTAAGAACATGTTTTATCTCGTTTATGAGCGGTACGGGGAGCTATAACGTCCTTGGGACGCCCTGTTCTGTTTATTTACGCACAACTTGCACAGATGTTGCATTCTAAGATCAGTTCAATCTTGGTTGCCATTGCTACTTGTAGGTGTATTGCCCTTAGAACATCCATACTCTATTGCTTGCGGATAGCTCGAACAGGTGCGCTGTTCGCGGACATTTTACATATTTCTTTTTTTAAATCCCTCAAACTCTTCATGAACAACTAATATACAAAAACTTTCAAAATACACACACACACTTTAATCAACAGAAACACAGGGGGAAGCAGATACTGACACGAATATAGGGGAATTAGGGTTCAATACGGGCTGGTTGTGAGGGAAAGATTTGTGCGGGGAAGAAGGGATGGATGTTTCATCAAAACGTCTATTTTCCTCTTGAAGGTTTGAGGCGGTTCACTAGGGAATGGAGAAGGGGGCAGGTACAGGTGGGACAGTGATAATGTACTTTTCCTCTCACAAACTTCTCCACAAATTCCCTTAAACTTTTAAAATTATAATTTAATGGGTCCATTTTCAGTTTTGTCCTTTTCAGCCGTCTTCCTCTGTATCGTTTGTTGGCGTTTCATCTTTTTTTTCCTCGTCTGTTAAAAAAAAAGATACATATGTTATATGCCCATACAATACTGACCATTATTTCGCTTATGCAGAGCAGTGTTTACCATTCTTATCGCTATCTTCGGACATTTCCCCATGCAGAAAATTCTCTTCCAACCACTCCAAAGTACTGTACATTTCTGTATCAAAACAACAGATATACATTATTTTTTCTGCACTTCATACAAAAAAGTACACACACATATAGAAAAATGAAGTTCACTTACTATTTTCTTGTAAATTGTGTTTGTTGTGCTGTGTGCGTCTACTGTCGCTTCTGGCTGCACAGTTTCTGTGAGGTAATTACGTTGGAGGCATATCTTATTTTGTTATGGTATAATCCATTTCATTCTACATGGTAATTAAATGAATGGGTAATGTGTGAGACGTGTAGGTTAAATTGGTTATTTATTAGTAGTTACAATGTGTTTCTTTGTTCTTTTTTAAACTTGTGCATTTCTCATATGGCACAATAGTACAATTTCAGATACCCCCTGACTGTTTGGGTCTTGTTGATCTTGTCCGTGCCCGTCCACAGACAGGCGCTCAGTCCGTGCCTTTCAAATATTATTAGTGCGGCGGTTCGGGATGCTCTATGTTACATGTATATAAAGTAAGGGAATTATAGTACACATCTCCCAAATTCACATGATGAAAGTGTACATTCAGTAAAAACACTTTATTAACGGGATGTTAGGAGTAAGTTGCCCTACTAAAAAACCCATAGAATTCACTAAAAACACTTTGTTAAGGGGACATTATGGTTAAGTTGCACTACTAAAAACCTGTGAAATTCACAAAAAAAACTTTATTAATGTGACATTATGGTTGAAAGTAAAACCAAAAAACCCCTGAAATTCACCAGTTATGGTAGGCTAAGCAACCATAACTGCCCGCACCAATGTGCACTGCTAACACTAACACCCAGGACATCAAAGATGACATCACAAATGTCATTGATTACATCACTGATGACATCATATATGTAGCCCCTTCGTTTTTGTTCACTGCCACATCTAGGCCAGGTGGGTTTATTTACTGACAGTCAGAAACTTAACTTTCAAAAGGTATTACATTTATAGATATTGCTATTCTCACATGTTCTTACAATACTTTCCATAGAATTTAATCACATTTTATGATGTACATATATAGGGGAAGAAGCAGGCCTGAAACACAGGAATAATTTTTGTGCGTGAATACAATCATGTACATTATACACAGTTGCTAATTATACTGACTCTTGTATGCTTACTTTACTCTCCATATATAAGCCCCATCTTTGTATGCATTGTAGTCTATTTATGTGTTGTGTGTATTACTAGAAATATGTAGTAAGTGATGCATTATTAGCAACTTAGTACATGTTTCACAGACCACAAAAGTGTGATATAGAAACATTCACCTTTTTATTATACAACTTTGGAAAGTACAAACATAGCACCTCGGTGGTGTATGCTGCACCCAATACCTACATTTCTGTATGAGTAGGTTCCTGTACTAGAAAGAACACTAGAAAGGCTCACGTCAGCACGCTTGCTTGATTCGCTGATCAACACGGCTTCAGCCTTTCAGCAGACTGCGCCCCTGAGGACGTTGTCCTGGTGTTCGACACGCCCGCGAACAAAGCCGTTTGCAACTTGGCTTGCACACGGCTCTGTCTTCATTAACTTGAAGGCAACGTTTTAATGAGTCGGTAGGAGCCCATTACAACTTTTTTCGAGTGTACTCAACCCGAGGCTATTTTAAAGATTAGAAAAACGCTTATTTGCATTAAAATAGCACTGACGAACATTTAAAGATACCACACGCGACCTCTCATGTTGAATATCGATTTCGACTGTCTACTGATATTTATTTAATTGATATTCTGCCCGTGCTGAACTCATGTGAAGTCTTTGGCGGTACTTGCTGCCCACATTCTACAATTAGTGGGTTGCGTGTCTATATATATATAAAAAGCACGATGAATAAGAAGTACTCAGCACCACCAAACTGCTATACTTTCTTGCTCCTTTTGTCTTGAAGACGGCTATACCTACATCAACAGACGTTTTTGTGCATTGCTTGATTCTTTTTGGCGTCATTAGCGGAAACATATGTCGACCTCCACAAAACTAAACCTAAGATGTCTAACAGGTTTGTCTTGTATGATAGAGCTAGTTCAACTAAATAATGCTCTACTTCCAATTGTTTGATGCTGCACATTGAGTGCCCACACAATATCTCTTGTTTCTCATGATTTTTGTGACTTTTCAGCTTTGAAAAAAGTATTCACTGTAGTCATAATATTGTCATGCCGCCCGTCCTGGGGTCTCCTTACCCGCTACGGCGCTCCCCGTCCTGGAGGCTGTATCCTCGTTTTCGGCTTCGGGGTCCGGGGGCGTCCTGGGTTCCGGGCGCTTCCGGGTCTCCTACGCGCACTACATTGCGCATGCGCGGGCGCCCGCTCTCTGCCCTTCGCGCATGCGCAGTGCGCAGGATGCTCGATTCCGGAGGGTGTGCGGCTCAAGCCTCGTTGTGGGGTGCCCGATGCCTGGGCAACAGCACGGCTTGCGTTGCAAGCCTCCCAGGTCCTGGCGGGCTTATTTAAGGAGCCCCGATCCTTTTCCAAACCGCGTCTCAACGCGGTTTGTTCGGATCGTGTCTTTGCTGCCTTGCTTTGCATTCCCGTTGCCTGTTGCCTTCCTCCTTCCTGTCCTGCCTGGGGAACCCCTGCCTTCCACCTTCCTTGTTTTGCCTGGGGAACCCCTGTCTTTCACCTTCCTTGTTCTACCTGGGGGACCCCTGCCCTTCTCCGTCCTTCCTGCTCCAGTGGTTCCGCTCTCCCTCCTTGGTTCCGGTCCCCGCTCTGTCCTTTCTGGTCTCTATTCGCTCTGAGTCCTTCCCCACTTGTTCCGTGCTCCTCTCCTTACCAGCCTGCTCTTGTTGCTTCCTTGCCTTCGTCCCTGGAGGGACCGTGCTGCTTCCAGTCCCCGGACCTGCCTTACATCGGAATCCCACTAAGGACCCGGACTATCTACTCAGAGGCTCCCCCTGCCAGTGCTTGCACTGTCCTGACGCCACTCAATCAGGGGTGAGCCTACCCGTGGCGTTGGGAGCCGGCTCACCTCCAATTCGTAATCTACCCACTAAATTGGCACCCAGGTTCTATGGGCCTTTCAAGATTGCCAAGCGTTTGTCCTCAGTGGCTTTTCGATTGGTGCTGCCCCACACTTGGAGGATACACCCTGTCTTCCATGTCTCCCTTCTGAAGCCCTATGTGAAAGATGTCTTTCGACGCTCTGGTCCTCGGCCCTCCTCTGTTCTGGTACGGGGGGTTCCTGAGTTTGAGGTTCGGGAGATCTGTGATTCACGGATTCGTCGGGGTGTGCTCCAATTCTTGATCGATTGGAAGGGTTATCCCGCTTGTGATCGCACTTGGGAGCCGCACTATAATGTGCACGCTCCCCGGCTTATTCGTGAATACTTCCTTCGTTTTCCCTGGAAACCTGGGGCCCCGGGCCTTTCTGGGAGGGGGCATAGTGTCACGCCGCCCGTCCTGGGGTCTCCTTACCCGCTACGGTGCTCCCCGTCCTGGAGGCTGTATCCTCGTTTTTGGCTTCGGGGTCCGGGGGCGTCCTGGGTTCCGGGCGCTTCCGGGTCTCCTACGCGCACTACATTGCGCATGCGCGGGCGCCCACTCTCTGCCCTTCGCGCATGCGCAGTGCGCAGGATGCTCGATTCCGGAGGGTGTGCGGCTCAAGCCTCGTTGTGGGGTGCCCGATGCCTGGGCAACGGCACGGCTTGCGTTGCAAGCCTCCCAGGTCCTGGCGGGCTTATTTAAGGAGCCCTGATCCTTTTCCAAACCGCGTCTCAACGCGGTTTGTTCGGATCGTGTCTTTGCTGCCTTGCTTTGCATTCCCGTTGCCTGTTGCCTTCCTCCTTCCTTGTCCTGCCTGGGGAACCCCTGCCTTCCACCTTCCTTGTTTTGCCTGGGGAACCCCTGTCTTTCACCTTCCTTGTTCTACCTGGGGGACCCCTGCCCTTCTCCGTCCTTCCTGCTCCAGTGGTTCCGCTCTCCCTCCTTGGTTCCGGTCCCCGCTCTGTCCTTTCTGGTCTCTATTCGCTCTGAGTCCTTCCCCACTTGTTCCGTGCTCCTCTCCTTACCAGCCTGCTCTTGTTGCTTCCTTGCCTTCGTCCCTGGAGGGACCGTGCTGCTTCCAGTCCCCGGACCTGCCTTACATCGGAATCCCACTAATGACCCGGACTATCTACTCAGAGGCTCCCCCTGCCAGTGCTTGCACTGTCCTGACGCCACTCAATCAGGGGTGAGCCTACCCGTGGCGTTGGGAGCCGGCTCACCTCCAATCCGGTTCTATATTGGGCTGGTGTTGGGCTGGTTCCCCGCGCCATCTGTCACGCCTATCCGGATCATCTGACAGCCTGGCCTCATCATCAAGGAACCCAACCGGACGAACAGGTACGCAGCGTTCTCGTGACGCTATTTACAACAGATATGTACCTTTTTTATGGAATCTTTTAGATAGATTTTATCATGATTAAAAATAAAAATTAGTTTTGTTATTATGAAGTGGTTGTTTAATCTTAACTCCTTTCCTCTCAGATCAGTTGAGTATGACTATCACACACAGCTTTTTAGAATAAGCAAACAAGTGTTTTAGTGGATGTTTCTTTCCCACGACAGACACATCATTCACCTACTGTGGTTCCAAGGTTATAGGGTCGCCATCCCTCCTTTTGTTGCTCTTTTCATTGTAGTGTGATCCCTGAGGGTGGTGTTCCCAGAAATCGGATCTCTCCTAACACTTAAATAGCTAGAAAGAACACTACAATGGGATTTTCTTTAGAACACTACATTGTGTGATGAAGTATGTACTTTATTACACATGTCCCAATAATCCCTGATACTTTTTTGCTACAATTACATTCACAACCCCTCGTCTGAAAAGTAAATGCACATGTGATGTCATCAGTGATGTCATCAATGACATTATGTTGTTTTTAGTAGTGCAACTTAACCATAATGTCCCCTTAACAATGTTTTTTTGTGAATATATATATATATATATATATCCTGTAAAAAAAACTTTGTTGAAGGGACATTATGGTTAAGTTGTGCTACTAAAAACCTATGAAATTCAGTAAACAAAATTTGTTAAAGGGACATTATGGTTCCAAGTAAAACCAAAAAACCCCTGAAATTCACCAGTTATGGTAAGCTAAGCAACCATAACTCGTGCCACCACCGTGCATTGCTAAGACTAACACACAGGACATCAAAGATGACATCACATGTGCATTTAATTTTCATTAAAACTCTGTTCAAAGGATTCATAATATAATGTTGACAAAAAAAGTGTCATGGATCATTGGAATAGATGTCTTGAGCTATGCAGTGCATTAGTCAATGCACTGAGAGAGGTACCAAGAGAGGTACCAAGTCCAGCCACTTCATTCCACGTACTCCATTCCAATGCACTTCCACATAAGGGAATCCAAGATCTGCAGCTACTCCACAGTGTTCTGCATGCACCTCCAAGCAATGTATCTATGAGTCTCCCAAAATCCAGATAGTCTGTTTTCTGAAACACACAGCCATAGCTATCTGTTCTTCTCTGAGAAAAAATACTTTCTTACAAACTCTCTCCTTACACAACACACCCAGTGAACTTTATTGACCAATCCCTTGCTCTATTCATTCTTTTTCGCTTGTCTCTCCACCCCAAAATCCCTGTATGTAATACGAGATGTCTGCAGACTACTGCCATATCTGAGCGTGGTGAATATAAATTTAAATAGTGTGCCCCATTTCCCCTTTGAGGTTGGCTCTGAAAAGAGAATTTTTTTATTTTTCTGCAGATGCTTGACAGACACCTGTTATTTTGTATTTCTTTTCTTAGTTTACTCCTAACATCTTCACATAACCTTCTCCTAAGCAACCCTTACATTCCAGAACAGCATAGCATTTCCCATAAAAGATAAATAAATGACATCTTCTTTAAAATAAACAGCATTACTGGAATCAATATTCCCATTATTACAGAAGAACATACCAGCTCTAAGCATGAAAGCACACATGCCTCGGTTGATTGCACACCTAGCAATGTTTTGCTGGGGACAAAAAACAGAAGTATTGTCCCATATTGCCCTGGGTACTAATCCAAAAAAAATAAGTTTGGCATTTGGAAGGATCTTCATTACTGCTTTAACCAAGTGTTCCAAATCTGCCAACAAAGTAGGGGCACTGACATAGCCCAAATGGAAAGCACCACAGTGCAAAACTACTACATGGGGACTGTTCATCCTGTCCATAGCTTCAAAAACGTTTACAATTCCCTGTACATTGCAATCAGGCACATTGCTCCACACCACATCCACTCCTTTAAGATTAAAATTGTTTGCCACATGCCTGCATTGAGCATACTGCTGTAAACCATGCACAAACATATCTCCAAGCACCAACACCATGACTTTCTCCACATCTGCCATCTTCACTACACACAGACTCTGTCAACACAAATCCACAACCTCAACACCTGATTGGCTAAAAACCTACAGTCCCCTTTCCATGCTGGATTTGCTGAAAAAACCCTGGATGTGGCATGCCCTGTCCGCGGACAGCCGCGGTGTCCGCGGACCACGTAACTCTTGGACAGCCCTTCTACCATTTCCACTTCACTCTCTGTGACATTCCCTCATTGGATACAGCTAAGCAGTCACACAACCATGCACCAATCACATCCAAGACCTCTACATCTAACTCCATCATCAGAGTTCAGCACTTCAAATGTACGGTTGATCACTCTGTGTACAAGTCTCATATCATTAGAAAGGACCTACTACAAAACTACTGTACACGTCTCCAAGATTTCTACTTGCAGCTGCATGCATATCCACATGCATGAATACAAACCACAGGTATGCATATTTTATGCACAGTATATATGCAACTCTTATGAATGCATATAAACAAAGTAACTGCCACTTAACCTGTATAACCTATAAAATGAATTTACTATTATTTTCCCATCTGCTATAATCAACTGTCACTTCCAAACCTGTCTGCTATCTAAATTCTTTTTTTACACACATAACTATCTAAAAAATTATAATATTAAAAGATGGGAGAAATAGCAGTATAATTGTAGAACAACACTTAGTAGTGTATTATAAAATTACACACATCCAGGATAAATACATGCATCTTTATACACTCACACAGATAGACACTATCATTGAAATGCTCACAGCTGAAATAACACACAACGCATACATTCTATGCTTTTCTATATAGTTTCTGCCATTTAACTTACAAAAATTGCAAAACAAGTATATCATTATTTCTTCTATCTCCTTACATGCAATAACACAGCCCTAAGAAACAAAGTGAGTTTCATAAACGTAGTATTCTACTCATTTGCAAAGCATGTTGAACTAACATATTGTAAGTAAAATATAAAGGCTGCACATAGTCAAAGGAAACTGCATGCAGACACTATGTTCAGTTATCAAACAAGAATACTACTACAAAAACATAAAAATCAACATTTAAATTACCATTAGTGCTATAAACACACAAAATTACTAACTTTGTTCTTTTACAATTGCAGTGAAGACCACTCTCCGGAAAAAGCAGCAGCATCTGACAGCATCTGAAGTACAAACAACAACTCAGAAGAAACATGCTCATTCCAAACAAAAAAGTAAGTACAATACTACCATAATATTCTTACTGTTACTGAAACAAACTGTGGGGTTGATTCATGGAATTTGTGCGCCAAAAAACACAGATTTGTGCACCATCTGTCAACAAATCCCCATTTGTTAAACAGGGATTTGCAGGCACAATGGCACATAAATCCCCGTTTTTCAGCACACAAATGACACAACCCGTAGAATGTTAGTATTGCAGAACAAAGAACTGTTTTAATTCTATACCATTAGATTTACTTTTAGTGCTTCTCCTCACCACTAGCTTACATTCTACTGTCATCTGAACCCCAGGATACTAACACACAAATACAGGAACAGCCTTTCCAACTAGTTGTAGCTGCCCAATGCACAATGACACACCACCATATACATCTTTAACATCATACTCAGACACTCATGCACACAGCACACATACATTGCAGAAAAGCCCAACTCATACCTTCTTTTTTTTCAACAGACCACAAAGAATGCCTACCAAAAAGCAAGTCCATAGAAAACAATAAAAGAGTAGAGCAAATGAAAATAAAAGTGTCCAAAATAAGCATCCATCTCTAGCCGAATTAGTACAAAACGTTCAAACAAAAGATCTAATAGAGTCATTAAGCGAAACAAAACAAGCTTCCAGTACAAAAACTGTCCCTCCTCTTTCAAAATGTAAAACGAAACAGAAAGTGATTAACAAGAATTCAGCTACCACTAATGCTAACACTGCTCATATAAATCTTGATGTAATGGCAAGTAACCATACCAAAAAAAGAAGTATTTTAGAAAAAATGTTCTGGCACAAAGTCCTTCAGAATCTTGAAAAAACAGGAGAGAAATCATGCACAACCCTTAAAACCTACCGTAGAAAATGAATCTCAGAAGCTCTCATAGACATTGCAATCCTTCTCAAAAAGAAGTTATTTATTTTAGTTTTAAACAGAATGAAACCTCTAACAAAACTAACTACTAAATTACAAAAAAGACTTTTCAATAAACGGAATGGCAACAAAAATAACTTCTTAAATATCTGTGGAGGTGAATGGAGTCACACCACGAGCAAAGATCCATATTTCAATGAAGAAGCATACAAACAAAAGCAAACAAACACAATTGCCATACATAGAAGTGGAAGAGGGTATTAAAAACTTAATAATACCATAATGCAACAAGAAATACTGCTTACAAAAATATCCCCAGAAAATTCACTATCACCTCTCCATTCGACTGAACCAGAACGTCCAGTCTAAAAATGGACATGCAAGTCAATGTGTAACATTGCCAAAACATCTTTCAAATCTTTATGCCAGTTCCTCAATCAGTGGGTGAAATGCAAAGACAAAATCAAAATGAAACTACTACAAAATATAGATACCTGTCCAAGGCGCAAACACACAGGACTACAAGTACATTCATTAGCCTGCATTTCAGGACCCATTTGCAAGAGCACCTTCAATCATATGAAAATGATATCAACACATCATTCAACTATAAGAAATCTAGTCCATAAACTGTACTATGCTAAAAGTCCTGCTTTAGCACTAGCCAATTTAAATAACAATCTTCTACATGGTACAGCCAAAGACCTACTAGAAGAAATAGAGCATATCCAGAGAAAATATTTTGGAAGTGAAAGCCACTTACAAAATTCAATAACTTTGCAACAGACTAGCAACAATTGTACAGATGGCAACCTTATACTACACACATACAAAAAAGAAATTCAAAAATGTAAAAGTACATCCGCTGAAGTACCAAACCATGTGTGTGTGTGCTTCGGCAGAACTTTTTATAAAAGTAACACAGAAACTGTAGACATAAGAGACAAAATAGAAGACAATGAAGATTACAAATGGTTTGAATTAGCTCTCTACCGATTAGCAGAAAACCAATACAAAATAACGGCCCCCTTAATACTTTACACTTACTGCACTACAAAACTTGACAACAACCAAACTCCTTCAAGTGCTATCACAAATAACCTGGAATTCGTCCCACTACCAAAACCCCTGCAACATCTCAATTTATATGAGAGCATCATAATTCAAACAGTGCACCCATTTCAAGCAATAATACGCCTTCAACCAAAAACAGCAAAATTACCTCCCTTTGAATTAGTGAAAGACATTTGTGGCAAAGTAGTTTATTTACCATTAGATCTGAAAGAAAATGTGCACAGTCTGGGAGGTCAACGTCCAATAGAGCAATCTTTAATTGTCTTAGTAAATGGTGTACCTACAAAAGACAAAAAATTTGGCAACAACTTGTAGACTTACATAAAGTTAGACAAGCCTGGCAATATCTAAAAGACAATAATGAATACTACAAAGAAATTAATATTGAAGAAAACTTGAGGGAAACCACGGAAATAATTCAAGAGTGTCCAGAAACTGGTCAATTTGAACTTCTAGATCCTGCTACAGTATCCAATATTTTAGACCATTATACAATTCATCCATTACACTCTAAAGACACCATATATGATGCACTAGAAACGTATCAAATGCGACAAACCAAAGGATCACCAATCAGCAAATGGGAAAAAAGTATAGAAGCACATGCTTTTCCTCTACTCTTTCCTACTGGGAAAGGAGGAATGTATGATGATAGACTCATTCAGATAACAGCATCACAATACAGCTGGTTACAAATGTATTCTGAAGATCCCAGATTTAGACAAAATGTGGAATACATATTCCACCTACTCTTTGAAAGTGAACTAGCAACTCTATGCTTTGGAGTTGCACACACATTGAAATCAGGTACCCACTTTCAAAATATGTCAGCCAGCAATTGTGCTGAGAAAGATGAGGTTTTACAATCAAGCATTACGCAACTGTTAGCAAACATGCGTAGTACCAAAGAGTACTGGTTCCAACGTCACGGAGATGTACGTTGTATGATATGATATGATATGATATTTTATTTGTATCGCGCTCGTACACAAGTGTTTCAGAGCGCGACTAGGCAAGGGAGGGGAACAAGGGAGAACACAGCACAACATAAAAATGATCTTACTAGGACCAGTGACATTGAGAACGCGTAAGTGCATGGGAAAGGGAAAAGGGAAAAAGTGCATGGAAGGGGGAGAGTGGAAAGTGCAGTAGCCGAGGAGCGCAGATAAATAAAATAAATAGAAAATTGAGGCAAACTGTAGTAGTGCAGCCAGCAAGTGGCAAGTGCTGTGTTTAAGGCAGCAGACTGGGTAAGTCTGAATAAGTGCAGAAAAAGAAGAAACATGGGGGGCTGTATGGGTACAGATACAGACCCCAGTGCAAGGGGTGGCCAGGATGCAGTGCAGGAAGGTGGCAGGGTGAGCAGGTACCCTGGGCCCAGGGGAAAGATGGTGGCCAGGTGCACAGTGCCAAGACAGCAGATCAGCAGGGGAGAAGGGGAGCAAAGGCAGAAGCAAAGAGGAAGGTTTTGAGGTGCTTCTTGAACCGAAGATGGTTCTCCTCAAGTTTTAGAGTGGCAGGGAGGCTGTTCCAGACGGAGGCCCCAGCCGAGGATAGAGATCTACCCCCTGCTCGTTTCTTTGAAAAATGACTGACCCTGAGGGAGTTAGAGGTAGAGGAGCTCAAGAGGGGAGGTATTTGTGGAGGGATAGCTGAAGGTATTTTGGACCCAGGCCCCAGAAAGCCTTGTGGACAATGCAGAGGGTTTTGAATTGAATCCTTGCATCCACTGGGAGCAGATGGAGAGATTTCAAAGCTGGAGTGATACGATCCCAGGGCTTGAGGCCAAGACAAGTCTTGCAGTCCTGTTCTGGATAAGTTGTAGAGGGCGGAGAGTAGAGGCAGGTAGATTTATAAAGAGGCTGTTACAATAGTCCAAGCTAGAGAGAACCAGAGCTTGGGATACCATGAGCTTCTGGGGGAAGGAGAGGAAAGGCAGAATACCTCTGAGGAGGTACAGTCGGAAGTTTGACTTTTTAGAGACATCAGAGATATGAGCCGAGAAGGAAAGTGTAGAGTCAAAGATGACGCCAAGGTTCTTAGCCTCGCAGGTAGGGGTAGGAGGAGGGCGAAGGGAGGCCAGCCAGAGAGTGAGGGAGAAGGATGGAGATGGTGTGCCGATGAGGAGGATCTCCATCTTGCTGGCATTCAGACAAAGATCATTGGCGGCACACCAATTTTGATTGGCAGTTAGGCAGTCAGAGATGAGAGAGGGAGAGGAGGTGGTCGTATGATAAGAAACCTTGGCCTGGCCACTTTGTTTGTTACATTAAGTTGTGCAGAATATGCATGGGAATATTACATGATTTCCTACGCATATCAAACAAAAACAAAACAAACATAGATATACTAACACCTGGAGAAATTTGCTCTCTAGATCCTGTTAATGTTTCAAGATATTTCCATCATCACTTCATTGCTATGCTACACGTTATTTGTAATAAAACTGTTGCTCCCCTCGGAGAAGTGCAACACTTCTTTTGGAGAAAAAAATACCAAGCAAGAGGAGCACCACATATCCACATGCTTTTATGGATTAAAGATGCTCCTAAATTTGGTCAAGACAGTGATGCCACTGTTTTACAGTTTATCAAAATATATGTCACTTGTGAAATTCCATCAAAATCAACAAATAGTGATCTTCATGCACAAATTGTACAATTTCAAAGACACAAATGTGGGAAATATTGTCGTTGCAAATACAAAAACAAAGGAAAATACTACAGCAAATGGCGCTTTGGATTCCCTAGACCAGTTACAGAAACAGGTGAACAACTTCATGTCTTCAGTAGGACATAGTGTTAAAGGTAAATCACCCAAGAACACATATCGCATAAAAAGAACAGAAGAAGCAAAATATATCAATGATTACAATGCAATCATTGTCCACTTATGGAATGCTAACATAGATGTGAAGTACATTGCAGACAATTCCACTGCAGTTGCACAATATGTTACATCCTCCTTAACAAAAGCCGAAAAAACAGAGGTTCAAGACCTCTAGGATGACCTATCATCGGACAAAAGACTGTCTCAGAAATTGTAGAGCTTAGGCATAAACATGCTCTCTCATAGAGAATGCGGCTGCTATGAAGCTGCAGATCATTTAACCTGTACTGCTTTGTATGGAAAATCCACAAATATAGTATGGCTAAGTCTTGGTCCGCTTAATCTCGAAAAAGAGTTCTCAAATCATACGATGACATAGAAACAACAGCCAAAAATGATCCTAACAGCCAAGACATTTTAAAAAATAATTTACTGGACACATACTACCCAAATAGAAGTACCACTTTGGAAACCATATGCCTATACCACATAGCCCAAAACTTCACATACAAAAATAACATAAAACCCATGAGTGTCAAATTGTGAAGGCAGTTTAGTGAAACTTACCAAACAAAGCTTAATCATATCAAATTGTCATTAAAAACTCCTCAACATAAAGAACTATATTACATGTCCCTGCTACAACTGTTTAAACCATGGAGAAAATAAGAAGAGTTACTAGATATCTATGACCCCTATGAAGATGCTTACAAAACAAATGAAAGCACTTTAACCGATGTAAACTTTACACAGTACAAAACAATGCTGCACAATGAACAGCAACACGAAGAAGAACTCCAGGCCCAACTAGATAAGTACACTGCAGACAGTAGTCAACCTTCTGTAACAGGAAGCCAAGAACCACTGGGACAGCCACTAATAGCTAATGAGGCAGAATTAGCTATGACAGAAGTAGAAAATACCATGTCTCACTATGAAGAAGATACAGAAGACTTAACTGTAGGGCAATCAAAACTGAACAATGTGCAGCGCATTTTTCAAGAAGTAACAAAAGAAATGTCACATAGTGTACAACATGAAAATAAAGCATGTACCTGCCAAAATTACAAACCTATACTACTATACATCAGTGGTCAAGCTGGTTCAGGAAAAACATTCTTAATCAAAATCATCAGCAATTTCCTTCAACAATTGACAAAAAACAAACAGTCAGCTGCTGTAACTACCCCCAGAGGTTTAGCTGCCTACAACATAGGCGGTGTCACTTTACACCAATTACTAGTCCTTCCAGTAGAACACCAAAACAAATTAGAATATAACAAACTTTCTAGAGAAGCTGCAATGGAACTACGCAGAGTGTTAAAATAAATGAAAATGCAACTAATAGATGAAGTGAGCATGGTCTCCAACCTAATGTTGGCTTTGATTCACCTCAGATTAAAAGAAGTACTCAAAACAAACTAGGAAGAGCTCTTTGGAGGAAATCACATTATTGTTTTCGGAGATCTTCAATTGACACCAGTGAAAGGTGAACCTATTTTTAAAACCTTGGGACACAAACTCTGCCGTAAAACTCTTGGCAGCATAGGAAATTTTAACCTTTCGCAACATTTCCAATACAGAGAATTAACAGAAAACATGCGCCAGTCTGCAGACCTCACCTATGCCAACATTTTAAAAAGTGTGCGTATGTCCACGAACGAACGCGGACAACATCAACACTACTCAAACACTCGGGGTATCTTAAATGGTTCTATCATACCATATAAACACTGCACAAGTTCAAAAAGCAGCACATAAACACATTATATGTAACAATAAATAAACAGTGAAACCTATATATCTAACACATCAACCATCCATTGAAATACCATATGTAGTAAAATGGAATATACCAAAACAAAAAAGATATTCCTCCAACATAATTACCTCACAGAAACTGCAGAGCTAGAAGCAACAGTAAACCTACACAACAGTACGAATACAATTTACCAGAAACTAGTAAGTAAAGTTCATTTTTCTTATATATTTCTAAACTTTTTGTATTAGGTACACTACAATTAATATATTTTTGTTTTTCACACAGAAATGTGCAGTACTTTGGAATGGCTTGAGGAGAATTTTCTATGTGAGGAAATGTCTGGAGACAGTGATAATAATGGTAGACACTTCTCTATATAACCAATTTAATAATCATTACTTTATGTACACTTAACATATATATATTTATTTTTAACAGACCATGCAAACATTGAAAATAATACACCAAATGACACATTGGAAAAGACTCTGCAATGGATGGAACAGAACATGGACATGCTCAAGGAAAATTTCTATGTTTGGAAACAGTTAGTGGAGGACCACATAAAAGAAAAAATTAAATACAATTGTCCCACATATACCTGTTCCCCCTCTACATGTCCCAGTCAACTATCCCCAAACCCTCAACACCAAGAAAAACGTTTTGATGAGACTTCCATCCCTTCATCCCCTCCGATCCATCTGCTCCAAACCCCTAATTCCCCTTTATTTGTATCAGTTTCTGCTTCCCCCTCTCTTTCATAAATTGCGTATCCGCATATAATAAAAAAAAATATTATGTCTTTTAATTCAATCCTTCGTGTTTTATTTATTTTTTTTTTAAACAGTTTTATTAACAGCGTGCCTGTTCAGGCTGTCTGTAATTAACAAAATGGGGATGTCCTAAGGACACTACACCTGTCCGTACCATTCACAGCCAAGATGGAACTGTTCCTAGAACACACCCGGTGTCCGAGATGTCCCTAAATGAACAAAATGGGGGTGTCCTAAGGAAACTATACCTTTCCGTACCATTTGCAACCAAGATGGAAATGTTCTTAGAACACACCTGGTGTTTGAGATGTCCGTAAGTGAACAAAATGGAGGAATCCTAAGGAACTATACCTGTCCGCACCGTCCGCAGCCAAGTTGAAACTGTCCTAAGAACACGCACGGTGTCCGGGATGTCTGTAGTCAAACAAAATGGAGGCGTCCTAAGGACACTATACCTGTCCGTAGAGTCTGCAGAACATCTATGCACATGCGCAGCACACCCTTAAGTCCTGCGAACATCGCGCCTGTCCATAACTGTCCGTCTCACTTGTGTTGCACTTTTAAGTTGTTTGAGGACCCGAATACTCTCCGTAGAACACCCGCGCGCATGCGCACGACCGTTCCCATGCATTTGGTGTTCTGCGGACACCCGTTCCCTTCGCGGACATGTTCCCGACGTCATCATGTGACGGCACCCAAGCTGAGCGTGTGTCCTAATTTGCAGACACTGTCAGGTTCCCCAACATTTTAAAAGAACTTATTCAGATAATCCAAATTATTCTACAGTAAAAATTCACCATTGCACATGTTCCAGACAATGGCCCTGGCTTTCCACATACTTTTTGTAACTTTTTGAACCTTTTTGGGTGTTTGATCTGTTCGCGAAGCGCACCCCTCCGCCCCTATAAAAGGCCACACCCCAGAGCTGATCTTCATTGTACTTCTGGCTATTGCAGATTGACATTTGCTGCCTTTGCTGCTCTTGCTTAGATTATCTCATCAACCCTGATGGCATCCATGGCTGCTGTTGCTACATCTGCCTCAGCCCCACCCCCAAACCCTCCACCACCACCACCTACCCAAGGGCCTGCAGAGGGGAACACGCGTGAGGATGTAGAGAACGAGGGTGAAGAGGATGAAGAGAATGAGGTTGAGTAACTCCCTACTACCAGCACTCGCCGGGAGTCTTGGGTGTGGCGGTTGTTTACCGTTCATGGTAACGTACCAAAAGCACGTGTGAACAAGGTCACCTGCAACCAGTGCAAAATGGTGCTGAGTCATGGGAGACGTGGTTCGTACAGCTTTGGTATGATATCCATGAAGCAACACCTAACATTGTTCCACAGTGCGGACATTCGCAAGGTTGTATCTTGTGATAAATGTAGTAGGTTGAGTTCCTCTACAGCATCCTCTGTTTCTGCTCCTCTCACCACAAGAGACACTCCTGTGGGAGAGCGCATCCCTCCAGCTGCTTCACAGGCCATTCGCAATGCTTTTGAGCATTACCTTTCGAGGGTCACAATATTGTGTATGTACTGCGACGCAGTACTTTGCAGGGGGGAGAGTGTTCGAGGTGCTTTCGAGACTACGGTCATGGAGCACCAGAAGACCTGCTACCTACCTAAGTAAGGCCCACCCTACATCTTCCTCTCTCCACCTGTCCTTTCTTATCCCCGTGGTTGGTGTCCCTTCCTTACACTCCTTTCCCCTCCTCTTCTAGTGTGTCGTGTGTAAAAAAAAACAAAAAATATATAAAACAACAAAAATCCCCCAAAAAAGGCTCTTTTCAGAGCCGCCTTTCACAGTTTAAACATAGAAGTGGCATTCTAAACAGTGCAGGGCCTGGTGCATTTTATGGAAGTCCGCGGACAGTCCTAGGACATATAAAATTTTAGGGTGCTGCCCTAGCAAAACCAATGCACTTTTCTCTGGTAGGAAGAGAGAAAATTGCCTTTTGGTGGTGTTTTTGTGTGTTTGAAAAACTTGAAATTGTCAACATCTACTGCAAAATAGATGACTGTAATTCCAAAAAAGTTTGCAATGCATTTTGCACATTTCTCAGAAAAATCTGATTGCCAGCATGGACTCCATGTCTGCCAAAAATGTATGTGCTAAGAAACATAATATTTTCATTGTGAAAAGAGGACATGCCAACATCTCTTAGAAAAGCACAAATAGCCTTGTGCCTCGCTTTCTCCATTTGTGGACCAAATAAAGAAGAACGCAGCCACATTTGTCTTTGTGCAATACGAGAAAAAATTACTTGGGAATTTGGAAACATTCCATGACCTTCTCAAGTCCTTCTTTCATTGCAAATTGCAAAGAAATTCCAGACACATGTCCTAAACTGTTCCCTCAACAATGAATTATAATTATGTCTGGATGATGCTCTGTCTCTAAAGTAGTACATCACAGGGAGGGGTAGTCGCCTAGCAAAGTTGAAACATACTATAACTTTTGTATGTAGTAAATTATATTGAAATTGGTGGTATATGCAACAATTCACCAATGATTCATCCTAGTGATGTAATCTAAAACCCCTTGGGGGGTGGACAAGACAATATACTTTGTATTGTATAAGTGTGCTCTATGTTATTAGGAGAACCCACTTGTTTGAGGTGCAGTTTTTTATTATTATTGCACACCGCTTTCTTTATCAAAACACAAAAACCAAAATACAGTGTCCTGATAAAATGGAAAAGCAAACGATACAGGCAGTAATAGAGCATAAGTCTGAAACCCGTTCTGTAAACAAAGGAATAAAGTAACCAGAAAGCAAAACAATAACTAAATTATGATAATAAACTTTTGACGAAATCTCTGCACAACATTGTCACTTGAGTGGCAACATTCTTTACCAAAAACAGCAGAGACATCGGTGATAAAAGATACATTTGCATCAATTACAAGAAAAAAATATAAAATTTTTGTATTTTTTGGTGGGGTTTTTTCTTCTTACTTTTCAACTAAAATCTTCACATAACCTTCTACAAAGCAACCCTTACATTCCATAACAGCATAGTATTTCCAAAAAAGATAATGAAATGCCATCTTCTTCAAAATAAACAGCATTGCGCGAATCAATATTCTCATTATTACAGAAAAACATACCAGCTCTAAGCATGAAAGCACACATGCCTCGATTGATTGCACACCTAGCAATGTTTTGCTGAGGACAAAAAACAGAACTATTGTCCCATATTGCCCTAGGTAGTAATCCAGAAAAAATAAGTTTGGCATTTGGAAGGATGTTCATTACTGCTTGAACCAACTGTTCCAAATCTGCCAACAAAGTAGGGGCACTGCTGTAGCCCAAATGGTAAGCACCATAGTGCAAAACTACCAGATGGGGACTGTTCATCCTGCGCATATCTTCACAAACTTGCAGACTTCCCTCTACATTGCAATCAGGCACAGCGCTACACACCACCTCCACTCCTTTAACTCTGAAATTGTTTGCCACATGCCTGCATTGAGCATAGTAAACCATGGACAAACATATCTCCGAGCACCAACAACCTGACTTTCTCCACTCTGCCATCTTCACTACACACACTCTCTTCCTACACAAATCCACAACGTCAACATCTGATTGGCTGCTCCCTACAGTCCCCTTTCCATACTGGTTTTGCTGGAAAACCCCAGAGGGGGCACGCCCTACCCGCGGACAGCCGTGGTTTCCGCGTGTCATGTAACTCTTAGCCAGCCCTTCTACCCTTTCCACATCACTCTCGGTGCCATTCCCTCATTGGATACAGCTAAGCAGTCACACAACCATCCACCAATTACATCCAAGACCTCTACATCTAACTCAATCATCAGAGTTCCGCACTTCAAATGTCTCATATCATTGGAAAGCACCTACTACAAAAACTACTCTACAAGTCTCCACGATGTCTACTTACAGCTGCATTCATATCCACATGCATGAATACAAACTACAGGTATGCATATTTTATTCACAGTATGTGTACAAGTGTTATGAATCTATATAAACAGAGTACTCTCTCTACGCTGCACGAGAGGGCAGGAGTCCTCTCCCACAGATCATCTGCTGATCCATGATAAGATCTGATGTCTGCCTTCCTCATGGAATACACCGAATCTAAGGTACTCCTACAGCAGTAGCTGCCCGCTTCCGAGATATCAGGCCTCCTTACTCATTTTGGCCGCAATCTCGTAATATCCAAAATTGAATTTGGTGCCAATTACAAGATGGCGCCAGATGCGACTACCAGCTGAGCTGCGCTCTATGCCCTGTGACAGAGGCACTCTGATTGGGCCTGCTGGGCATTTTGGCCAATCCGGATGACCGGAAGGCGGAAGCTGGCCAACACCCCCAAGGGCCACATTTTAAGGGCCTGTCTGCATCTGTCCATGGCCGTACTAGCCATCGGCCAGCCTCTCTGTCCGGGAACCCCCTCTTGAGCGACGTGAGTACGCTGTTTCCTCTACGCTACCTTTCATATTATGGGCACTACAAGTGGCAAAGAACTCTCTACCGAAACTTGCTACAGCCTGCTTTAGTGTCTCATCCCCTCTATAATGCCACACTTACTCTCTTCCATACACCCTGCCTGCTGTAATATAACACATCAGTACATGGCTAGTCAGTATTCGCCACAGAACGTTCCAAAGTCTCCGGGTGTGCAAATCTTCAAACACACTCGGCACGATGCCTGATCTCCCACCACCTATCCGGGCATGACCGTCTAGGAAGGCCCGTGCTACTGTTGCTGCAGAGTTCCTATCTCTCCAGCGTGCCCGCATTGTGTCTGCATTATTCAGTTTATTCGTACTCTGCAGCTAATTACATTAACCTAGCCCACGTGTGCTCTGAACTGTATCAACTCTATTTAGCCCATGTGTGCCTTGCACTGTATCAGCTCAATTTAGCCCATGTGTGCCTCACATTGTATCAGCTCAATTTAGCCCATGTGTGCCTTGCACTGTATCAGCTCAATTTAGCCCATGTGTGCATTGCACTGTATCAGCTCAATTAAGCCCATGTGTGCTTTGCACTGTATCAGCCCAATTTAGCCTATGTGTGATCTGCAGCTAATAACTTAATTTAGCCTCTGCACTGCATCAGTTCTATCTAGCCTATATGTGTCTGCACTGTATCAGCCCTATTGAGCCTATGTGTGCTCTGCACTGTATAAACTCTATTTAGCCCATGTGTGCCTTAGACTGTATCAGATCAATTTAGCCCATGTGTGCCTTGCACTGTATCAGCTCAATTTAGCCCATGTGTACCTTGCACTGTATCAGCCCAATTTAGCCTATGTGTGCTCTGCAGCTAATAACTCAATTTAGCCTCTGCACTGAACCAGTTCTATCTAGCCTATATGTGCCTGCACTGTATCAACCCTGTTTAGCCTATGTGTGCCTTGCACTGTATCAGCTCAACTTAGCCTATGTGTGCTCTGCAGCTAATAATTCAATTTAGCCTCTGCACTGAACCAGTTCTATCTAGCCTATATGTGCCTGCACTGTATCAACCCTGTTTAGCCTATGTGTGCCTTGCACTGTATCAGCTCAACTTAGCCTATGTGTGCTCTGCAGCTAATAATTCAATTTAGCCTCTGCACTGAACCAGTTCTATCTAGCCTATGTGTGCTTTGCACTGTACCAGTTCTATTTAGCCTACCTGCGCTCCCAGGCCATATCCCTTTGATTGCTACTTGCAGTCTTACCCACTCAGGCAGATGAGCTGTATAGCCGCATGCCCTTGCTGAACCACCTTCAGAACCTTAGGATTGCATGTAACTCTAGCTAGCGACCACTATCTCTTGCTAAGTGCCTCACCTTTATCTCAACACTGGTATCATGTTACCACACCTCTCCTCCCCAAGACTATTGCTCTCTTTACTGAGGATACCCCTCTTACTGTGGGCATCAACCCTCGTGTTACTCCTATCATTAACCAGTCCAGCTGCACTTAGCATTCTGTGCGCTGGAATTATGGCCCCCACCTACAGACCTTTGGCCACCCACTTGAGCTTTGAGACTCCTAACTTCTACCTCAATGCCCCTGCCTTATGGCTAGCATCCACTCGAAACGTCCGACGCTCAGCCCGTCCCTCCAATATCCTATCTCACCTACTCTCCAGCGTCCCCAGACGACCTCGGTGTCACCAAGCAAAGCTACACAGATCAAGGCCGCTCTGGTCAACGCAAGGTCCCTAGCAGAACATGCACTGGACATTGCTGATCTTTTCAAGACTCAGGAGATTGACCTCATTGCCATCTCTGGCTGCACCCCGCCTCGGGCCCGGCACTATCCTTGGCCATCCCCCCCTACTCCATCTCTAGATGCGACTGCACCTCTAGAGGTGACGGAATTGCATTCATCCATAAAAACCTACTAGGACTTAGAACCCTACCAAGTACTAATCTGGAATCGGCCGAGCTACTCTCTGTCAAACTTCCTCTATCTGCCAACCAAGCAGCCACTCTACATCTAATATACAGGCCACCTGGTCCCCCCACATCGTTTGTGGACGACATTACCTCCTTAGTACTTGATAAAGCGAAAAATAACTCTCAAACAATCATCCTTGGAGACCTTAATCTAGGTCACCAAGACCCCAATGACATTACGGCCACTGACCTCGCTAACACCTTAACGGATCTAGGCTTCTCCCATCATATACAAGAACCCACCCATATCAAAGGGAGGTCCTTAGACTGGCTAAGCGACACCAACTGTAACATTAGCCTACTCCCGAATGTTCCATGCACCTAGTAAGATCACCACATAATCACTTTCAACATTGAGGCAGCTCACCTGCCTATGCCTTCTATTGCCCCAGCCATCCCTACTAGAAACAAAAAGAACATAACTTCTGAAAAGTTACTCCCCCTTATCCTTCCCACCCTCAATAACGTCACTGACCTTTGCTCGGACCTCTCCACAATAGCTGACACCTATAACCAGACAGTGCTCTCAGCTGTAAACTCCATCGCCCTGCTCAAACTAAGGAGAATCAAATAGCATGCTCACCTCAACTCGTGGTTCACACCACAGCTCAGAGTGCTACGCAAAGAAAGACGCAGCGTGGAGTCACGCTGGAAAAGTCACCCATCTGATGCCCCCAAGGACGGTCTATTCCTAGCTACTCTCAAGTATAAAGAAGCCAGGCCAAAAAAGAGTCCTACAATAACCGCATCCTATCAGCACAGTCGAATATCAAGGAACTATTCAAAATTCTCAAGGAACTTGAGACTCTTGCAGCACCCCCTGAGTCTTGTACCAAAGATAGCAATTGGTGTTCCAATATACAGACAGCACTTCCGGGCAAAATTGCAACCCTCCAATCTAAAGTTAGAAACAAACAAAACTCCTTACAGTCAGATCAACTTCTGACTTTTCCCACGCCTAGCACCTGTCAAGCCAACTTGAACTGCAAACCGTTGTCCTTCTCCCCTCTTACCATTCCGGAATAAAAGGGATTATAAACAACCTCAAGCCTTCCAACTGCCAAGGTGACCCCTGCCCTGCTCCCATCATCAAGGAAGCATCTCACGAATTATCCCCCTTCATCACGGCCTTCATAAACGCCTCCTTCAAAACTGGCATAGTCCATGACAACCTCAAGGACGCCTGGGTGATCCCACTTCTCAAAAAAACATCCCTTGACCCCAACATACCGACTAATTTTAGACCCATCACTATGGTCCTGTTGCTTCTCAAGATTCTAGATCGTGCAGCATGCTTGGAGATCCAAGATTATCTTGAATCCAACAATCTTCTTGGATTAAGACAATCCGGTTTCCGCCCTAAACATGGGACTGAAACAGCCTTGATCGATCTGAAAACCCAATGGAGATACTGAAGGATAATGGGAAGTTAGCGCTACTCCTTCTCCTCAACCTCTCCACGGCATTCGATCTGGTCAACCACCAACTACTTTGCCAACATCTTAAATCTGCTGCCCACTTCTCAGACTCTGCCAACACGTGGATACACTCTTTCATAAGTAACAGATCCATGCGGGTCTTCTCGCCCACAGCCTCCACTGACCCCTCTCCGATTCACTGCGGTGTCCCTCAAGGGTCCTGTGTATCGCCCACTCTCTACAACGTGTCCACCAAACCCCTCTTCGATGTGCTTGATTATCTGGGTGTCTCCTGCACTAACTATGCGGACGACACCCAGATACTCATTCCCATCACTGGTGATCACATAGCCGATACCAAATCCTTGAACAATGTCTATTTGGTCATCCAGGCCTGGATGGCACAACACGATTTATGCCTTAACGGTGACAGGACAGAGCTTCTATTACTAGGTTCGACTCAATGCCTCAATAAATTAGACCAAGCCTTCAAGTCTTTCAATATTGATGGCAATGACGTCAAGTTCTCTGTAGACACTAAAACTCTAGGCATATATCTGGACTCTGCTCTCTCTCTGAACAGACAAACGAATGCAGTAAGGTTGGCCTCAGCCTATACTTGAAAACTTATCACAGCCTGCAGACCTTTTCTAAACTCGCACAATTGCCTTACCCTTGCAAGAACACTCATAATGTCCAAACATCGAATACTGCAGTGCCCTCTACTTGGGGACCAGCCAGTCTAACCTCAACAAACTGCAAACAGTCCAGAACAATGCCATCAGGGCAGCCCTCAACATCCCTAGGTGGTCCCACATTTCCAACGTCAGATCTGATATACGTTGGCTCCCAGTAAAACATAGAATCGCCTTGAAAGCACTAGCCTTGACTCATAAATGCCTGGACAACAAAGCCCCACCTTACCTCGCCTCTCGTCTCACACTCCACATCTCCACACAACCTACTAGAACACCACATATTCACCGCTGCATCTTGACTAGATTTAAACTCCAAAAAACTGGTGGTGTGAGCTTCCCTGTCCTTGCCCACTCCCATCAGAACTGAGCCTTCTTTCCTAACCTTCAAGAATAAAACCAAATCTTGGTTGTTCATGCAGAACGCATGAAGCACCACACTCAAGATCTGGAACCTATTTGTAATATACTGCAACTGTGTATATATACTCTGTATTGTACTGTAAATATTTATATTGTATGTACTGAAACTGTTCCGAAGAATATGCACCCGTTTGCCCTCAGGCCTGGTTGCGCTTTACAAATAAATAAACTAAACTAAACTAATTCCACTAAACCTGTATAGCCTATACATTCATGCCAACCCTCCCAATTTAAGCGCGAGACTCCCGATTTTTCATTGAAAAATCGCACAATTTTTTACTGTCTCCCGCATAACCTATACATACATGCCAACCCTCCCGATTTAGGCGCGAGACTCCCGATTTTTCATTGAAAAATCACACTATTTTTTACTCTCTCCCACCTAAATTAATGCTAATCGCAATGCAATCCTATGAGAAAAAATAAATGTTCCCGATTGCTGTGGTGAAATCTCCCTCTCAGGTGCTCCCGATTGTTGGCATGTCTACCTATAAAATGAACTTATTGAAAATGTTCCCATCTACTATAATCAACTGTCACTTCCAAACCTGTCTGCTATCTACAACACACCTTTAAAAATCCAAGTGAATTTCATGCACTTAAAATTCTACTCATTTGCAAAGCATGTTGAACTAACATATTGTAAATTAAATATAAAGGCTGCACATAGTAAAATGAAATGCATGCATACACTATGTTTAGATATCAAAAAGAATACTACCACACAAACATAAAAAATCAACGTCTAGATTAACATCAATGCTATAAACACACAAAATTACTAACTTCTTTCTTTTACAATTGCAGCGAGGACCACTCTCCTGAAAATCAGCAGCATCTGACCTACAAACAACATATCCAAAGAGACCTGCTCATTGCACATAAAAAGAGTAAGTACAATACTACCTTAATATTCTTACTGTTCCTCAAACACACTGTGTGGTTCATTCATGTAATTTGCGCACCAAAATAAACAGCGATTTCTGAACAATTCTGCCCACAAATCCCCATTTATTAAACCAAGATTAGCAGGCAGAATGGCACATAAATCCCCGTTTTTTTTAAACAAAAATAACATACTCAACCCTTAGAGTGTTAGTGCTACAAAACAAAGAACTGTTTTATACCATTAGATTTACTATTAATGCTTTTCCTCACCACTAGCTCACTTTCTACTTTCATCTGAACCGCAGTTTAGTAACACACAAATAGAAGAATAGCCTGCCCAAATAATTGTAACTGCCCAATGCACAATCACACACCACACATACATCTTTCCCATCATACTCAGACACTCATGCACACAGCACACATACATTGCAGAAAGGCCCAACCCATACCTTCTTTTCTTTTTCAACAGACCCGAAAGAATGCCTCCCAAAAAGCAAGTCCATAGAAAGCAACAGAGACATATAGCAAATGAAAATAAAAAAAAAATAAATAAGCATCCATCTCTACCAGAGTTTGTACAAAAGTTCAAACAAAACAGCTAAAACAGTCATTTAGCAAAACAAAACAAGCTTCCAGTACATAAACTTTGCCTCCTCTATGAAAAAGTAAAAGGAAACAAAAAACGCTTAACAAGAATTCGGCTCCCACTACTGCTAAAACTGCTCCTATAAATCTTGATAAACTAGCAAGTAACTATACCAAAAAAAAGTATTTTAGCAAAAATGTTCTGCCACAAAGTCCTTCAGAATCTTATAAAAACTAGAGACAAATCATGCACAACCCTTAAAACCTACCGTAGAAAATTAATCTTAGAAGCTTTAATAGACAGTGCAATCCTTCTCAAAAGAAAGTTATTAATTTTAGTGTTAAACAGAATGAAATCTCTAACAAAACTAACTACTAAATTACAAAACAACTTCTCAATAAACAGAATGTCAAGAAAATTAACTTCTTAAATATCTGTGGAGGTGAATGGAGTCACACCACGAGCACAGAACCATATTTTAATGAAGAAGCATACAAACAAAACCAAACAAACACAATTGCCATCCATAGCAGTGGACGAGGTTCTGAAAAAATTAATAATACCATAATGGAACAAGAAATACTGCTTACAAAAATATCCCCAGAAAACATACCCCTCCATTCGACTGAACCAGAACGTCCAGTATACAAATGGCCATGCAAGTCACTGTGTAACATTCCCAAAAAATCTTTCAAATCTTTACGCCAGTTCCTCAATCAGTATGGGAAAGGCAAAGACAAAGGGCCTCATTACACGGTAGGCGGTAAGGGTTTACCGGTACCGGTATTTTACCGGTACCAGTAAATCCTTACCACCTTACTACGAGGTCCCTTTGCGGGTTGGGGAATTTAACGCCTGCTTTTTGCAACCCGCGATGGGACCCAGGGAGCTAATTACGGTAATGCAATTTGCGGTGCCGTAATTAGCGCCTTCCCCATTCCCATTATGCCCTATGGGGCAAAAATGGGAATGGGGAAGGGCAATGGTGGAAGGGGGAATTACCGCCCTGCCAACCTTGGAATGGGGTGGTAATTCCCCTTTCCACCAAGGCGGTGCTGGTATGTTACCGGCATGAACCATGGCGCTAATAGAGCCATGGTTCTCCGCCTACCGTGTAATGAGGCCCAAAATCAAAATGAAAGTGCTGCAAAATATGGATACCTGTCCAGTGTGCAAATACACAGGACTACAAGGACATTCATTAGCCTGCATTTCAGGACCTATTTGTAAAAGCACCTTCCATCATATCAAAATGATATCAACACATCATTCAACTATAAGAAATCTAGTCTATAAACTGTACTATGCTAAAAGTCCTGCTTTAGCACTAGCCAATTTAAATAACACTCTTCTACATGGTACACCCAAAGACCTACTCGAAGAAATCGACCATATCCAGAGAAAATATTTTGGAAGTGAAAGCCACTTACAAAATGCAATAGACTAGCAACAATTTTGCACATAGCAACCTTCTACTACACACATACAAAAAAGAAATACTAAAATTTAAAAGTACATCCGCTGAGGAACCAAACCATGTGTGTGTATGTTGCCGCAGAACTTTTTATAAAAGTAACACAAAAACTATAGACGTAACATACAAAATAGAAGACAATGAAGATTCCAAATGGTTTGAATTAGCTCTCAATCTTATAGCAGAAAACAAATACGAAATAACTGACCTCTTAAAACTTAACAACAACCAAAGTCCTTCGCGTGCTATCACAAATAACTTGGAATTATTCCCACTACCAAAACCCCTGCAACAACTCAATTTATATGAGAACATCATAATTCAAACAGTGCACCCATTTCAAGCAATAATATGCCTTCAACCAAAAACAGCAAAATGTCCTCCCTCTGAATTGGTGAAAGACATTTGTGGCAAATCAGTTTATTTACCATTAGATCTGAAAGAAAATGTGCATACTCTGGGAGTGCAACGTCCAATAGAGCAATCTTTAATTATCTTAGTAAAAGAGTACCAACAAAAGACAAAAAAATTTGGCAACAACTCGTAGACTTACATAAAGTTAGACGAGCCTTGCAATATGTAAAAGACAATAATGAATACTACAAAGAAATAAATATTGAAGAAAACTTAAGGGAAACAACTGAAATAATTCAATAGTCACCAGAAACTGGTCAATTTGAGCTTCTAGATCCTGCTACAGTATCCAATATTGTATACCATTATACAATTCATCCATTACACTCTAATAACACCATAGATGATGCACTAGAAATGTACCAAATGCAACAAACCAAAGGATCACCAATAAGTCCATGGGAAAAAAGTATAGAAGCACTTGCTTTTCCTCTACTCTACTCTTTCCTACTGGCAAAGGAGGAAGGTACGATGATAGACCGACTCAGATAACAGCATCAGAATACCGCTTGTTACGAATGTATTCTGAAGATCCCAGATTTAGACAAAATGTGGAATACATATTCCACCTACTCTTTGAAAGTGAACTAGCAACTCTATTTTAAGGAGTTGCACACATATTGAAATCAGGAACCCACTTTCAAAATATATCAGCTAGGCAATTAATACAAAAAGTGCGAGAAAAAGATGAGGTTTTACAATCAACCATTACAAATCTATTAGCAAACATGCGTGGTACAAAAGAGTACTGTTTCAGACGTCACGGAGATGTACGTTGTATGATAAGAAACCTTGGCCCACCCACTTGGTTTGTTACATTAAGTTGTGCATAATATGCATGGGAAGGTTTACATGATTTCCTACACATAGCAAACAAAAACAAAACAAACATAGATATACTAACAACTGGAGAACTTAGCTCTCTAGATCCTGTTAATATTTCAAGATATTTCCATCATCGTTTCATTGCTATGCTACACTTTATTTGTAATAAAACTGTTCCTCCTCTCAGAGAAGTGCAACACTTCTTTTTAAGAAAAGAATACCAAGCCAGAGGAGCACCACATATCCACATGCTTTTATGGATTAAAGATACTCTAAATTTGGTCAAGACAGTGATTCAACTGTTTTACAGTTTATTGAAAAATACAAGACAACAAATAGCGATCTTCATGCCCAAATTGTACAATTTCAAAGACACAAATATGGCAAATATTGTCGTCGTAAATAGAAAAACAAAGGGAAATACTACACCAAATGCTGCTTTCCTCTGGAATGACCTATCATCAGACAAAACACTATCTCAGAAATTGTACAGTTTAGGCATAAAAATGCTCTCTCATGGAGTATGTGGCTCCTATGAAGCTCCAGATCGTTTAACCGGTAGTGCTTTGTATGGAACATCTGAAAATATAGTATGGCTAAGTATTGGTCCTGCTAAATCTAGAAAAAGAGTTCTCAAATTATACGAGGTCATAGAAACAATAGCCAAAAATGATCCCAACAGCCAAGACATTTTGAAAAACAATTTACTAGACACATAATACCCGAACAGGAGTACCACTTTGGAAACCATGGGCCTCATTATGACTTTGGAGGTAGCCATGGCGCTATTGGTGCCATGGGTGTTTCCAAAATCGGGACCGGGTCCGGGTTCCCTGAATGGGGAATTACCGGGCCATTCCGAGTTCGGAGGGCCCGGTAATTCCTCCTTCAGGGAACCCGGGCCCGGACCTTCCCCATTCCCATTTGAGCCCCCATAGGGTTCAATGGGAATGGGTGCGGGAGCTAACAATGGGCCGATTACGACTGGCCCGTTGTTAGGTCCCTGCTCCCAGAGCGGGTCCAGCGAGGGGCCCTTGTAATCGTGCAGAGTGGGTTTCAACGGCGTCGCAACCATTACCCGGTGCCATTAAACCCATTCCGCACATCTTGTAATGAGGCCCCATGTGTCTATACCACATTGCTCAAAACTTCACATACAAAAATAATATAAAACCTGATGAAATAAAAGGTAGATATAGATTGACAGATTGTGAAGGTAGCTTAGTGAAACTTACCAAACGAATCTTAATTAATCATATCAAATTTTCATTAAGAACTCCTCAACAGAAAGAACTATATTACATGTCCCTGCTACAACTTTTTAAACCATGGAGAAAAGAAGAAGAGATACTAGAAAACTATGACTCCTATGAAGACGCTTTCAAAGCAAATGAAAGCACTATCACCAATATAAACTTTACGCAGTACAAAACAATGTTGCACAATGAACAGCAACACGAAGAAGAACTCCAGGCCCAACTAGATAAGGACACTCCCGACAGCAGTCAACCTTCTGTAACAGGAAGTCAAGAACCACTGGGACAGCAACGAATAGCAAATGAGGCAGAATTAGCTATGACAGAAGTAGAGAACACCATGTGTCACTATGAAGAAGATACAGAAGACTTAACTGTACTACAATCAAAACTGAACAAAGAGCACCGCACCATTTTGCAAGAAGTAACAAAAGAAATTGCACATGGTGTACAACATGAAAATAAAGAATGTACCTGTCAAAATTACAAACCTATACTATTATACGTCAGTGGCGAAGATGGTTCAGGCAAAACATTCTTAATCAAAATCATCAGCAAGTTCCTTCAACAATTCACAAACAACAAACTGTCAGCTGTTGTAACTGTCCCTACAGGTTTAGCTGCCTACAACATAGGCGGTGTCACTTTACACCGATTACTACTTCTTCCAGTAGAACACCAAAACAAATTAGAATATTACAAGCTTTCTACAGAAGCTGCAATGGAACTACGCACAGTGTTAAAACAAATGAAAATGCTACTAATGGATGAAGTGAGCATGGTCTCCAACCTAATGTTGGCTTTGATTCATCTCAGATTGCAAGAAGTACTTAAAACAAACTACGAAGAGATCTTTGGAGGAAAACACATTATTGTTTTCGGAGATCTTCTTCTATTGACACCAGTGAAAGGTGAACCTATTTTTAAAACCTTAGGACACAAACTCTGCCGTAAAACTGTTGGCAGCATAGGAAATGTCAACCTTTGGCAACATTTCCAATACAGAGAATTAATAGAAAACATGCTTGAATCTGCAGACCTCACTTATGCCAACATTTTAAAAAGTATTAGAGTTGGTGTACTATCTCAAGAATCACAATCAATATTAAAAACCCGGCACATCCATGCACTTTATAGCCATAAAACAATGTTGAAAAAAGAAATTCAACCAATAATTGAAATTTGCTCCACAGACAAACTGGCCGTACATGGTATGACACTACCCATGTGTCAACAAGCCACAACAAGACTAAATACCTCAGAAAATTCAATCTCCAACATAGCTGGTTTGAAGAAAATATAAAAATGATCCTTAAACTGTAGAGTAATGCCTAAATGTAACCTTGACGTGGAGCAAAGACTAGTTAATGGAGCACTGGGTACAGTTGTTGGCTTTCAAACTTACCCACATGACAACAACATTCAGTTTGTCAATATTCTCTTTGACAAACTTTCAGAAGTAAAAAGGATAGGCCGCTCAACAGCTCGATTCCTTCTCTTCAAAGACATGTATGTACGCAGAGAACAATCTTATCTAACTCTAGCATACATAGTCACCATTCATAAATCACAAGGTCTTACCCTAGACAAAGCATTGATAGATATTGGTAACACAGTATTTAAAGAAGACATGAGCTACATAGCACTATCACGCTTACGTACACTTGACTGTCTTTTTCTAATCAACTTTGATGCAAGTATAGTAAACGCTGATATTCCTTGCATTTTAGAATACAATAGACTACGTTCACTATACACCCCCCATCTAAAAACATATCCTGTTCCACAAAAAGGAAAACATTGTAGAAGAAAACTAATTCAAACAGAAATGCAACAAGATCTGACTGCAAATCCTCCAAAGAGATTAAAAGAAGATAATACTTCATCAATTACCACAACCAAAGATGAACCTATTACTCAAAGTAACTCAGGTACTTCTTCAAAGAAGCAAAACACACCCAGAAAAAATGACTTGGACACAGAACTATCTGGTCCATTCAAATTTTCAAATATAACTGGTGTAAATTGCTAGGCAAATGTAGCAATGAATATTCTATTTCAATTGCCACCAATTGTTGACAACATTTACTTACACAGTACAGACCAATTGTGTTTGCAAATGTTAGTACTTCATAGAAACGCAACAAACAATCATGACAACACGTATAGTGTTCATGGAATAAGACAAGAATTGGACGGCTGTGCTGAAATGGTGAAATTCACTATAAACTCACAAGAAGATCCACAAGAATTTCTAATGTACTTAATACATGTACTGGAAAACAAAAACATACCTATTAATGAAATCTTCCAGATTTCATACATGTGGAAACATGCACTTTTTGCAACAATGTGACACAGGAACAAATCCCTAATGAGGGCTTCGTGTATGTATCCATACCTAATTGTGAATCCGCTCCATTTGAGCAACTTGTACAAAATGCAAACCATGGTAGATTATGTACTACCTGCAATTCAGATAATCGCTCCACCTTACTAATACAAACACATAGTAAATACGTAATACTAATGCTTCTACGTTACAATGCAGATGGTACCAAAAACAACTGCAAGTTGACTGGATTCACACAAGGTCAAGTATCACTTGGTAAGAAAACCTTCACAACAATAGATATAATCTACCACGCAGGAGCCACAACCAATGCAGTTCACTACACGGCATATAAAAAAAAGAAATGTGGATGGTTCGAATGTAATGATAGTACCATTACTCTAAAGCAGAGATTACCAGCAAATCTTGCAAACACTTATTTAATCTTCTTAAAACCAAAATCTTATAGCTAATCTGTACCTACACATTAACAAAACTTCAATTAAAAAACTATAAACTGTTAGAATATGCCAACAAGTATTTAACTGCCCCAAGATTCTATAACAACCAAACAGATAAATCAATACCACTAAATTATAACAAGAAATAAACAGTTAAAATACGCCAACAGGTATCAAACTGCTCCAAAAATCTGCAACAAGCCAACAGATAGAACATTAGCCAGAAACAACAAGTGAACACTGAAAACAAACAAACAAATAGACTGCAGCATAACAAAAAAAAAGGTTTTTTTAATCCAACATGGATTTTTTTCCCACAGACCCAATGATTTGAAAAACAAACACAGAAACTGAGCAAATTGCACAGTACACTGGTTTGTAAAGTACTAAATATGAGGGTCGAATGTAACAAGTCTTCATAAAATACATACACTAACATGCTCTTTTCTTTTATCACATAAAGACTCTAGGCCCTGGCCACAACCACCGCAGCATATCACACCCATAGAATCAAACATTTTACCTGTCTATATGGGCCCACCCATATCGCACTTTCTGCAAATTTTCGTGAGAATTCATCCAGGGAGAGCGAAGTTATAAGCCACCCATGTTGGCTTATAACTTCAGTGCACCCAAGACTCTAGGCCCTGCCCACAACCACCGCAGCATACCACACCCATGGTGACTTATAACTTCGGTGCTTATAACTTCGGGCTTGGGGGTATGGCATTCGGCCATGCACCCAAGACTCTAGGCCCTGGCCCCAACCATATCACACCCACAGAATCAAACATTTTAACTGCGGCATATGGTCAATTTTTATGTCCGCTGACACCGCGCGTGTCCTTAGAACAGTTTCAACTTGCCTGCGGACAGCACGGACGGGAATACTATCCTTAGGACACCCCTCATTTTCACTAATTGCAAACATCCCGGACACCACGGGCATGGCGAATACATCAGTAGCACCTGCAACCTAAACAAATACAGTATTTGACCCATCACTTACTCCCCAAACCTCCCCAAGCACTCTTGCACACCAAAACACTCCCCAAAACTGCATTTCGCCTCTGTTCGCCGCCACGCTTTCGGCGGATCCAAGATGGCGGATGCATCGGAACAATCTGACGCACATCACGCCTCACTCCAGCCAATAGGCGGATACGTTGCGTATCCGCGGACATGATGCGAGTCGATTAGCCAATCGGTGTCCTGCCCGCAGACCGAACAGGGAAGTGTGTCCGCAGAGCGGACATAGATATCACATATTTTTTTAGACCTACTTTTTGATTGTTTAGAAAAAAACAACTGGAGGGATTTTAACCAAATTTACAAAAGCACGGTTTCGGGACCAAGCCGCTGCTCCTGCCGCAAATTTGGTGAAAATCCGTCCAGTGGTTTGGTCTGTAGGCGTGCGCAAAGTTTTTTCCCCATTCACTCTATGGGAAAAAAGAAATTTTGGGACCCCCCTATAACTTTGCCCCCCCTGGACCACACCTCACCAAACTTTGCACAAAGATTCAGAGTGGGCCATATACCTTTTCTGCAAAGTTTGGTGAGGATTCGTCCAGAGGGAGCGATGTTTGAAGCGACCCAAGAAGTGCTCTGTGTAATATATGTAAATATATATATATATTTATATATATATTTTCAAAATAATACACTTGGTAGAGATGCAGGTTAGCAGATAAACATTAGCTCCAGCTTCAGCCAAGGAATGCCCAAGCACTCAAGACCATTTACTAAGTTTAAAATTACTTTATTAATCACAAGTAGTGCAAAACAATATTAAAAAGCATGAAGCAGCAGTAACTGGTCAGACCAGGTGTGAAGCAGCACTCACCCCACCGGGTGGAAAAACGCCACACATTCCACTCGACTCGCGAGCTTCCTCAGGCTTGTAGTTGTTCCCAACTAGTGTATTCTCGTGTTTATATTACCTCGCAAGCCGTGTGATGGACCCCTCCCACCTGCCGCCTGCACGTCATGTGATAACCAGTCTAAATTTACTGCAGACGAACTCTATGGTTCGGTATGGTGGTGTATCCGCCATATTGGAATGTCTATGTTGTCGAAGGACTTAAATATGAATATTTAAAAATAGAACATTAATGGGCCAACTTAATAGTAGGCTATTGCGCGCAACCAGCAGGTACAGGAGAAGTCAAACACTCCACGGCTCTGCGGGTATAAAGCATATCGACTTCATTACGAGATTTTGCGCCAGTGCGCAAATACAATTTTTGTTGCCTCACCGTGTGAGAAAAAAAAAATTCTCTGCAGTGTGACAAACAATCCGCAAGAGGGAATGAGAGCACAAAGTAAATGCAGTTGCTGCAGCCAAACTCCGACAATGCCTGCCTGCGTGATGCACAGAGAGAGAGAGAAGAATGTGCATATTATCCAAAAGTGCAAGTGCATATGTGGAGATGTCTAAAGTGCTAGTGCAATATATAGAAAGAGACTCAGTGGCCTACTTGGACAACTGTCCAAATATCTCTCTCTCTCTCGCTCTCTCTCTCTCTCTCTCTCTCTCTCTCTCTCTCTCTCTCTCTCTCTCTCTCTCTCTATCTCTCTCTCTCTCTCTCTATCTCTCTCTCTCTCTCTCTCTCTCTCTCTCTATATATATATATATACATATATATATATATATTCAGTAAAAAAACTTTGTTAAAGGGACGTTATGGTTAAGTTGCGCTACTAAAAACCTATGAAATTCAGTGAAAAAACGTTGTTAAAGGGACGTTATGGTTCAAAGTAAAACCGAAAAACCCCTGAAATTCGGCAGTTATGGAACATAAGCAACCATAACTCGCGCCACCGTGCACTGCTAACACTAACACCCAGGACATCAAAGATGACATCACAAATGTCATTGATGACTTCACTTTTTTACAGATGCTTGACAGACACCTGTTATTTTGTATTTTTTTTCTTGTTTTTTTTTTCTTACTTCACTCCTAAAATCTTCACATAACCTTCTCCAAAGCAACCCTTACATTCCAAAATAGAAAGGCATTTCCCGTAAAAGATAAAGAAATGCCATCTTCTTTAAAATTAACAGCATTACTGGCATCAATATTCTCATTATTACAAAAGAACATACCAGCTCTAAGCATAAAGGCACACATGCCTCGGTTGATGACACACCTAGCAATGTTGGCCCATATTGCCCTAGGTCGTAATCCAGAAAAAAATACTTTCGCATTTGGAAGGATCTTCATTACGGCTTGAACAAGCATTCCAAATCAGCCAACAAAGTAGGGGCACTGACGTTGCCCAAATGGAAAGCACCATAGTGCAAAACTACCACATGCGGACTGTTCATCGTGGCCATATCCTCACAAACTTGTACAATTCCCTGTACATTGCAATCAGGCACAGTGCTCCACACCACCTCCACTCCTTTCACATCAAAGTTCTTTGCAACATGCCTGCATTGAGCGTACTGTTGTAAACCATACACAAACATATCTCCAAGCACCAACACCCTGACTTTCTCTACTTCTGCCATCTTCATCACACACAGTCTCTGTCAACACAAATCCACAACCTCGACATCTGATCCGTACAGTCTTCTTTCCATGTTGGATTTCCTGGAAAAACCAGGATGTAGCATGCCCTGTCCATGAACAGCCGCGGTGTCCGCGGACGGCGTCCACTTTACTCTGCGTGCCATTCCCTCATTGCATACAGCTAAGCAATCACACAATACGAATAACGTCCTCAGAGCACCCCCATTTTGTGAATTTTCGAACATTTCAGGACAATTATCATTTCATTATTCAACATATTAACATTACAAATATTATACTTTCATCTTGTACTCTGCACACAATGCTATGTTTCTCCATTAGTAGCTCAGTATACTAGATAGAATCCCATAATACAATGCTATTTATATCAATGCATCGTTCAAAGCACTAATAACGGTATGATATTTATTGCAATATCCTTGACACTTTTTTTGCAACATTATAATAAAAATCCCTAGCACACAAATTCCATGAAAAGTACATACACATGTGATGTCATCAGTGATTTCATCAATGACATTTGCGATGTCAGCTTTGATGTCCTGGGTGTTAGTCTTAGCAGTGCACGGTGGTGGCGCGAGTTATTTTTCATAGTTTACCATAACTTGCGATTTTCAGGGGTCTTTCGGATGTACTTAGAACCATAACGTCCCTTAAACAAACTTTTTTTAATATCATGCAAACAATATACAAACATGGCGTGCAAAAACCAACTTCTCACAGATGGCTTTAGACAGAATGTTGCAAAGTAAGAATTTATGCTCGTTCACAGTGAAGGTCAGCTGCTTCCATTTTTTTCTCGGGACCCGGAGAGGCTCACGAAGCGGACTATAAGGTTGTATTGTGTTTTGACCTTGACAGACAGAGATTGTGATGAAAGACTTCTCTTGAAGGAGTGTTGCTAAAACGTAAGAGAAGATAAGGATGAAATTTCTGAAACAAAACCACTTTTATATATTATATCACTATGCGAAAGATCGTTCGCACACGCGGAGTCGTATTTTGGGAATGCACTACGCGTAGACAATGGAAATTGCAATTGTACTGTAAGTAACCCTTTAGATTATTTTATATCAAATATAATTACAATAGCGTAGCATTAAAAACCGCTCAAGTTGAACTTGTTCGTTGAAAGTGGCATAATGTTTTCTACCGCGCACTATCACCACCGAATTGATCCCCTGTCGTTTAGAGGGCTCTGAAAAAGGCAGACGACACAGGGTGGGTTAATAGAAATAATTTAACCGGTCTATAGGCGGTCAAGCACTCTACTCGCTGTGCCACTTCACTGTAGCCTGTCAAGTGGCACAGTGAGTACAACGCTCGCTTTGACATCCGTGCACAGCTTGCTAACGCAAGTTCGAATCCCGGCAAGGCCAAACTCAGCCTTTCATCCTTCCGTGGTCGATAAATGAGCACCACACACCGTGGTTAATAATAAGCACTGCTTAGATACCTCACGGTTCTTAGCGCTATATGAATGGGAAAATATTATTATTTTATTATTAACATACTCCATTGCACTATCTTCGATAGCAAATAGTTTCACGCCCTAATAAATAAAATGATAATTTTTAATGAAGATCGGCTGGTGAGACTAATTTATGTTTTTTAAAACAGGTATGTGGCCCCATTTTGCCTATGTCACGATTTACAGACTCCAGCGGATGGGGTCTTCAACTGCCAGGTGCAGGTCCAAATATGCAACTTCATGACCCTCACCATTTTATGGGACAATCGCCAAGGACCAATATGCCCTTACGCAGTACTAGCGGCTACAAACAACATACCAACCAATAGGGTGGTCTAATGGGTCGTTGTTGGAGCAACTTTCCGATTATCAGAGCGACCATTTACTGCTTTTATCATAAACCAACAGCCTATCTACCGCAAAGGAACAACGCGTGGCTCCAAATAAACTTTTGCTGATCGACAGCAGAGACAATAGCAAATTGCTGAATATTCACTAAACATTTCAAGTGAAATAAATGTACTTTACCAAATGTACAATCCTGCTGTTTACTTTTAAACCACAGTTTCATATTCCAAATTGTGGCGCACTGAGTTGTAAGCTGATCTAACACCCTCTGTACCGCAAAGGAACATCGCGTGCCTCAACATGAACTTTTGCGGATCGACAACAAAGACAAATGTAAATTGCTGAATATTCTCTAAACATTTGATGTCAAATAAATGTACTTTACAAAATTTACAATCTTGCTGTTTGCTTTTAAATCACTGTTTCATATTCCGAATTGTGGCGTGCTGTGTTGTGACATAATATGTGTTGTCTTCCGGGTTCTGTGTAAAGTCACTTAGGACTGCAGAGAACTGGGCGCGTTTGATGACGCACCCTGTAACGTCACAGAGAGAGGCGGGGAATATGAATGCTTTGATAATATCAGGCTTAGGGGCGGGAGATATGATTTAGTGTCGCAAAAGCAAGTCAGCCAGGTCAATAGCGCCAGTCATAGGATTATCACATAATGTCGACGCACACCAGCCGGATTTATCGTTTCTTTAGTAGACAAAAAGTTGGTTGACGCCCATAGGAAATTGTACTATTAGCGGACAAAAGGAGTGGTCTTAAAACACTTTCACACTGACAATGAACAATACAAACAACGTTCTCAGAACACCCCCATTTTGTGTAATTGCAACCATTTCAGGACACCGCTAGTGTTCTTAGAACACGTTCAACTAGACAGATTACAATACGGACAGCGTCCTGAGGACACCCCCAGTTTGTGTATTTATGAACAATTAAGTACACCGCGAGTGTTCATAGCTCATTTTTACCTTCCTTGCGAACAAAAATGACACATACTCAGTCCTCTAAACACCCCACCATTTAGTTTATTTACAAAATGTCAGAACAGCCGTGTTCACCGCGGACAAATCGAACGCAACAAAAACGTCTAGCACATAAAAAACAAAACATTGAACCTATCTTATACACCCCCACCCTCCCCAAACACTCTTACACACCAACACACGGCACTAAATACAATTTTTTATCCACGTTTCACCGCGCTGTACGCAGTCGACGGCGAATACAAGATGGCGGGCGCCACAGAAAATCGGACGCGCTCCACGCCCCTCGCCATCCAATCAGCGAACACGTTGCATGTCCGCGGACATGACGCAAGGCCACGGGCCAATCGGGGTGCTGTCCGCGGAGCGAACAGGGAAGTCCGTCCGGGAAGCGAACACAGATATCACTAATTTTTTTGCCTTACATTTTGGTCATTTTTTAAAAAACTACTCGACGGATTTACACCAAATTTGCAAAAGCACGCTTTCAGGACCAGGCCGCCACTCCTGCTGCAAAATTTGTGTAAATCCGTCCAGCGGTTCGGGCTGTAGCCATGCACAAAGTTTTTTCCCATTCAGTCTATGGAAAAAAAAAAGTTTTGGGACCCCCCCTATAACTTTTCCCCCCCTGGACGAATCCTCACCAAACTTTGCAAAAAAATTCAGAGTGGGCCATATACTTTTTTTGCAAAGGTTGGTGAGGATTCGTCCAGGGGGAGCGAAGTTATAAGCCGCCCAAAAAGTGCTCTTCCTATGGAAACAGCAACTTAACCATAACTACACAGCCACTACCGTGACTATGTAATATATATATGCGTAACAATACAAAAATAGTATGAAGCTTACTATCTATTGCATTATGACAACAAAAAGCTGACCCATTTGCTGAAATACCGAAACTGTTCCCACCAGTGTACCATAGAGTTTTTTTTTAAGCGTTTGAAATGTAACCTGTTGTCAACCAGGGAAATATTTTCAGGCAGAAATAAGAGGCTCCATTTTCTTATAAAGTGTCGATTTTGTAGCACACATGGGGTAATAGAAACCCGATGACATCCATTCATTGAATATCACAAACTAACAACTATAAGAGAAAAATATTTTTTGACACGTGTAAAATCACAATACCATGACAACTGAGCAGTTTTGGTACAGGATCTTAAATGGGACTTACAACCATTTATTTACAGCTGCTATACAATTCATACAAGAAGTGTTAGCAGGGAAAGAAAGTACAATAGGTTAGCACTTGTAATTATATAAAGGGATCAAATCAAGATCGCAAGTAAGATAACACACAACACGTATATAATGTAATTTAACTTAGCATTATTGTTTTAGGACTTTATGATTTTGGAAGGAAATGATCCTCTATATGTACGTTTTATTTTGATTGAATGAAAATATGTGAATAACCTTTGAACATGTGCAATTAATGTAATACATGATTTTAAGGGCTAATGTTTGCAAATGTTTGCAATAAACCAATAAACAACAACAACAAACTCTTACCGTTGGCCTACTCTGTGGGAAGTAAGCCTCCCGCACATTGCCTTTCACTACACATCGTTTCATAGCAGTCCATTCTCGATGCAGGTCACCACCGGACTCATCACATGATGGGTTCCCCCATTTGCTCCCTTTGAAGGGTTTTACCACCCCACCTCCTGTGACACATACTCGCATTCCCTCATTTGGTCCCTTTGTGCGTTCTCATGTGTACTAGTTTCTTCAGTCACCTGTTTACAAAGGTCCATAGCACAGGAAAGTGCCAAAAAGCAGATTTGAGTTACAGTTTGCACATGTCCACAAGCAGTTTCAACGAGCCATAATGCTTCATTTCTAACATGAGACGAAAGGCCTAACCAAATAACCTGCACCCACACATGAAATCCATCAGGGAGTCCAATGGGATTCCGAAATTGAGAATAACTTAAGGCATCCTATGGTTCTAATCATGCAGAACCTCGCCGTTACGTTATCCTTGTCGCATGCAGTAAAAATATTGGCGTGTGGTGGTGTTTCCTCATGAAATACCAGCTAACCACAAATAAGCCTCAGCTTACATAGGTATAATCCTTCCCAATCCAAAAAGGCTTCCTAGAGTGGGGAATAAGATGGAAGGTTCCCCACATTATTAAAATCGTTTCCTTTTATCAAGGCAATCCATGGAAATGATTGTGCTGTGAACTTCAGTGTCTCCCACGCCTCTGTCAACTTATGCAAATCATGCACCCAGATATGCAAATACTGACAGACAAATCATCCCAAAACACTTCTCACCAAAGCAATCATGTATACACTGCGCAGCACACATGCTGAAAAGAAGCCATACAACTAGCTTTGCCAATGCTTGTTTTAAGTTGTTCTCATGTAGCAGGCTCATGTAGCATGAAGCTGATTGTTCTGAAAGCCACACATCGTACTGCCATCTTCTGCATTTATTATCAATAGCCAGTTTCATGTTGAATCATTTTAAGTTATTTGTGCTTCTTCTATTTAATGAAAATAATGAAGCATAATAATTAGGTTAATGTCTTAATGTAGGCAAGGCAGGCTCTGTAATGGTCTCTCGGTTTATGAGGCTCTTTTTTTCAAATTTTAAAGGCACACTTTTCTTTATCGTCTCCTCCCCTTCCCTGGTGGCATCTGCTGTGTTATCTGTAATTCATAATTGGGCTATTTGCATTCTTGTAATCAGATGTGCATTAAAATCAATGTTACCTCTGCATGAATTTGCATTGCATGCTCAGTTCTTACATTAGTTCAAATTGGGCCCAGCATGATATCTTGGCGCAGAACAGATGATATTAGTTTGTCCATTAGCTATTTCGTCTCTGAAATTGGTAATCACAAGGGCAAATAATACGACTGTTCCTCTTTTATCATCAAAAATGTATCATGAGAATGTGATGCTTATTGGAGGATGAAGGAGCTGTAGTTTAATGGATTGGTTTGTTAGATGAATCCCCTAATTCCATTCTAGGAGAACTTCCATTTAATAAAATTCTTTCCTATTTCTGTCTGCCTACCAACACCAACAAGCTTTGGCAAATACAACAGTTTTTGCTTTTGTGGAGGCATGGGATAGGCAATTATATTAACAGGAGGGATGCCCCTACTTTTAGGAGCTGGGGGTATAGAAAACCTAACACGGAAAAGGGCCTAACACCTTGATTCAAATGCAATTTTAAGCAACATTCCTTCAATAACAACATTCAATGGATAACCAATCAAAACAGTCTTCCAAGAAAAAAAGTCTACCTGCATGAAGTGTATTCATCACTAAGTCTAAATGAACAATTATTTTTCATATTTAATTTTACATTCACACCTTTTTGTTTGGCAGTAAACATTATTTTCTAAACATAGCTTCCATATTACTAAGAGCTAGAGTGCTTCATTATTTGGCTGTAAACATACATACATACTCTAAAAAAGATACCCGAATACCCACACACATGCAATAATAGTGTATTAAACACACAATATTAAACAACCTTTTGGTCGCTTGAAAGTGCCTGGTGTGCAATGTGCATAAGTTCCAAACAAATTGGCAATACAAAGTACAGCATCAAAGGTTCATAGGGGACACACTTCTTTAATACAGAAACATCTTACTAATTCCACCAATTTATTATTATACAAAATAAAAATCTTTCTTTCTGAACCTCAACCCTGAAATTGGAATCAGTTCAGGGACATATTTGGATAGGCATTTGTCAGTCATTGCCATAATGGTACTACATGGTTATAGGATGGCAACAGCCTGAGCATATTATAGCAGTGCCTGGTGAATGCCTATCTTATAAGCAGTTGCATGTGATGATGTCACCTCGAGAAGGTCAATCGGTTTCAGTGGCATGTAATTCTAAGTTGATCGCGGCATGCCATCAGACCCAGTGATCCTCCAGTTACACAGGGACCACATCATCAGTTACTGGAACCTGGGGATTTGGCCCCATGTATACTATTCTGCATGCAACATGCTTTGACTGTGAGCGTTAGAGACCACAACGTTTTTGTGCCCAGTTTTGAAAAAGACTTGTGACAAGGTCGAAAAACGTGTCAACTTTAAGGGCATCTCCAATAATAAAGGCACTCATTAAATACCACATCATATTGCTGTCTTATTCCAAGGAGAATTTGGTAAGCTGCCCACCATTACTTGCTACAGGACTTGCTCCAGATCCAGCATACCCGATATTCCTTACATAATATTGAGGGAAATGGAGTTTTGGTGCTTACCTTTCTATAGACACAAGCTCACAAGTCTACTTGTATTCATTTATTTATTGGGGTTTCATAATGCCCTGAACATGGAGCCTCTTCAGAGTGCTGGATGAGAATGAGGGAAAGGAGTGGTGGAGGGAATGGAAAGTGATGCAGGCATAGAAGGAGTTGAACGAGGTCTTTGCGTTCCTAGTCATGATATGCCCTATACACAACCTTTGACTCTCTCAGACCCAAACACATTGAAGAATCTAGAATTTGGAATCAACTCCCACTAGGGGTTTATACATGAGAGCCGCACAACCTACATGGAGTGCCACGGCATCTGACACAGTTGCAGTGCAGAGGGTGCTACCAGCTGAGGACTAATGTCTTACTGGCTCCAGGGCATGTTCACCAGTTGTTGTCATCTGTCCTTTAGGCCTTAGATCTGCAAACAAGTGGTTTTGCAAATGTCTTTAAAGTGCACTCTTGCGCATTCCAACTATGTCTTCTTCATGTGTTGCTCTACTGTCCACAGTTTGGAATACAGCCAATTTAACCTTAAAACGAATAATGCCAAAAGATATTCAATGTTTCATTTCATGCAATTTATATGTGGGTCATTCTAAATGATTGCCAGCAATTCTCTCACCAGCTACACTATACACGACTCTCCCGTGTAATCATGTTCCATTGCTCTTCTGTACATATTCATTTTGAGCAAGTAGATCAATCGAAGCACCTCAGTCAGAGACACAGGTCTTTTGCTCATATGCTGTGTGGCTTCCTCAGAGGGCTGTAGATAACAGCAGACATTGAGCCTGAGCTGACACTGAGTTGGGGTGAAGAAGGTCCCATGCAATGATCGACTGTGAATGTAGCTGTAGTCGCTCACAACATTGCTTTGCTCACACAGATGATCAAGCATATGTAATGTTGAATTCCAGTGAGTTGGAAAAGTAATGTTCAGCGGCTGGTTTGCGATATTGTGCAATACCTGTGATGCACTCAAAGCATTCTGCTGCTCTCTGGCTAGCCAAAATGAGAGAAGATCTTGTGCGCCATAGAAAGGAAACAACTGCTGACCAAATGTGTCACCACAAGATGGAGAACAGCTTCTGTACAGCAATGGCTTTGCATACATTGTCTGCTGTTAAAGCGGAGAAAATGTGCAAAGCATGACACAAGTGTTGTATTCCCCAGCCTTAGTGCAACAGCATTATTGGACGCATTGTTTGCTATCACAAAGGCCAAGGCTAGTTGACAGATATTTAGACACTCTGCCACCACCTGCTCCACTTTATCCCAGATTTCTGCCCCTACCATTAACACCTTCCATATTCAATGTGGCTTATTGGTGGACAGAATGCTCCAGCTAGGAAGTCTTTCTTTGCTCACTACTATAAGGGCCTCCCCAGCAACTGCAGCAGCGTCTGAGGGGAAATGTGATACATTTTTCTATAATTACTTACTCTTCCCTTCACACATTTAGGCTGAAAGACCAAAGACACTGGCAAGCCTTTTCTCAATAGGAGTCAGTGCTGTATCCACACCACCTGTGATCCCTGCCTGCTCCTTCAATAATTTTTCTGCCACCCCAGAGTCTTTTCTCTTCTCCAGAAATAATGAAACTGATTATTTGTGTTTGTGAGCACTCAATGCAAATTCCTCCTCCAGCCTACTTCTCAGTATGCTCAAACAGTTGGCACCATGTATCACACAGCCAATCAACTTTCCACTAATGCCCGCCACCTGTGTTCACCAACATCCCACTAATAATTTGTTTCCAGCTTCTCCAAAATGTTCTGTTCCCCCATAAGAATTCAACTGCTTGTTATTTATTGAGTGTGTGTAATTCTATGACCAATCTCAATGTACTCAGGCAGGATGTGTAATGCATCACACAAGGAATCAACCTGCTCCTAATGCCCACCACCTGCTATCCACCTCCCAGAATCACTGTCACCACCTCCAACCATTTTTCCACTAGCCCAAATTAATTTATGTTCCTCAAAACAAATCAACTGCTTGTTTTGTATGTGAGTGTTCCATACAAACAAGATGGCCCAGGGTAAACTCCTCCTCCATCCTACTGCTCTGCATGCTAAAGCAGGTGGTACGTTGCATCACTCAGCCAATCAACCTGTCACTAATGTCCACTGCCTGTAATCACCACCACCAGAATGAAAACCCAAATTCGTTTTCTTTTCCCCAAAAAACAATTCTACTGCTTGTTTTATATCTGAGTGCACATGTTCACACAAGCTGGCCCAGCTTAAGTTCCTCTTGCTACCTACTGCTCAGTGTCCTCAAGCAGGTATTGTTTTCTGCCACACAGACTGTCAATCTGCCACAAAAGCCCTCCACCAGTGATCACCAGCACAACAGCAGCCAATAATTATTGTGGCACCTCAGTATTTTCTATTTCCCAAAAACAATTCTACTGCTTGTTTTGAGTGTGAAAGCACCCATTCAAGCAAGCAGGCCAAACACACATTCTGCTCAGTGTGTTCAAGCAGATGGTCTCTTATGTCACACATCCAATCACCCTGCTACTAGTGGCCAGTGCCTGTGTTCACCACCACCATCTCCAATAATGTTTCCGGCAATCCCAAAGTGCATGTTCTACGAAACAATTCAACTGCTTGTTTTGTGCATGGGTGCACCCATTCAAACAAACTGGCCCAGTGCAAATTACCTCCTTCTGAATACTGTTGAGTGTGCTCAAACAGGTGGTGTGTTGTGTCATACATCCAATCAATGTGTAACTAATTCTCACAGTCTATGATCATCAGTACCTCCTCCAACTATTTTACTGCAACCACACATTGTGGGTTTCCCTAAATCAATGCAATTGCTTGTATTGTCTGTGAGTTAACCCATTCATATACATGTGGCCAGTTGCTCGTCTGGTCTACTTCTTACCGCTCAGTGCACTCAAGCAGGTACTGAGTGTTAGGGAGAATGCTCTCGCAAGTTCTAAATTCCATCTACCTTAGAGGCCTTCAGCTCTTTTGCTATATTTTGGGACTTTGAACTTTTCATTCTCAGTTTGTTTTACTTTTGTGTTCTTTGGTTATGGAGTTTTAAAACAACTCCATAGCCATCATCTTTTTCTGTGTGTCACACAGCACCTTCAGTGCAGTGGCACAGGGGTGTCTTTCAGACTCCCCAAGGTTTAAATACCTTCTCTGGGACTGACTACCGTCTCCCAGAGCATGTAAAGTTAAATTGACTTAACTAGTCTTTTTAAATGTACATACTCAGCACACACTATCTTACTATAGAGTGCTGGAGGGGTTGCCTAGCTTCCCCTGAGTCTGACCACTCATGTAACAGTCAAATGTTACCCTTTCCTACTTTAAATGGCTGTTGGCAGTGCAGTGGTTTAGATCAAACTACCATGATTTTTCCTGACCGCTAACAACGGTAGCTAAACATCGGGTCAGCCATGTTTTTCAATATGGCGCCCAAGACCTATCTGAAAAAACAGACTCCGGTCATCTTTTTTTATATTTCTTTTAGGAAAGGTCCCTCTTGTTTTTGTCTCTGCGTGCCAAACCAGGTGTGGTCCCTTTGTTTGTTGGCCTTTGGTGGGCTTCAGTGCTGAAGCCCTCCTCTGGCGCCTGAGTGTCTGGGATGGACAGGATGTGAGGGAGGTGCCCGAAACTCCCTGTGCTTAGTCTCCCAGGAGACCTGAATGCACTCTGGCATGATTGGCTGGCTGACTGTCTATCAAGGACAGCCACCCTGCTGTGTGAGTGACAGTCAGGTTAGAATGAATGGGGGAAAACTGTTTAATAGCAGGTCTCTGGGACTTGGAAAGCATAGTGGACCACTGGAACGAAAGAACCGAAGACAAGCTGAAGGAAGAGGACTGCTGCAACTCCTGGATGACCTTTGAAGCCCTGCTGCAGGTCCAAATTGCCTGAAACTCCATCGACAGAGAAGTCCTTCAAGGTTAACGTCTTCCCTTGAGTTTGGTGGGAACAACCAACTCGCAAGCCACCTGGACACCGTCCCCATCCTGGTCGAATTTTCTTCAGAGTGCTGTTGAAAACAGGATAGCCAGGCGGGAGGAAACCAGCTTGTGGACTTTAAGGCACTCACACCATAAACTGACTTTTAGCCAAACTTGTGGCCTCAACCCCGGCTAGTGCAGGAATCTCCAGACATCCTCCTTCTTGTCCCCACGACTGAAGCTCAGGAACAGCGAGATCTGCTCGAACTGCCAGCAACAACTGCCTCCGCTACAGCTTTTCTTCAACACTAAGGTACTCTGCAAACGCGGTCCGGAAATCTTTTCGGCCAGGGAGAAAGTTTGTGAAACGTTCCCAACTTCGAATGCTTGTCCTTCCCTAAACATTCATCTAACTTTTCACCTGACCAAAAACCGTTTACTACAAGAACTATGTAATCCAATACAAAAACTCTGAACCATCGACTTTGGCCCAGGCCAATGAACTGAATTGCTGGTTGTAGTTTACTGAAACCCTTTGACCTGCCTATGAAAGTATTTGTGCTGTTAATTCTAATAACCTTGTCTTTTTATTCCTTTTTAAACTATATGAAATGCCATTTTGCTCCCACTTCAGGGGAGCTGAACTTGTTCAGTAAAGTATTCCATGTGTATTTGTAGTGTACGAGTATATGATATTGAGCTGCTCTTGCTAGTGTAATGTTTACCAAATGACTGTTTAAATAAATGTATATTCTTTTACCAAGAAACCTCGAGTAAGTGTTAGTTTGAATCACTGTATTTGTTGGTCCTTTGTGTAACTTGTTCTACTGTAACTTGTAACTTTGTAACATTATAAACGCTAACTTGTAACTTTGTAACATTATAAACGCTACCTGACATGCAGTCAGCATTTGTTCATTTTGCACTTCGAACTGCAAAAGAGAGGCATAAAGAGGCTTCTGCAGCCCTTTTGCACTTCTCTTTTGCACTCTGCAGTGCAAATGACTAACATTGCCCAGAGGGGGCCTGTTTTCATGTTAGTGCAAACAAAAGCTGTCCCCTCTGGCCAATTTGCATTGATTATCCAAATCAGCTTCATATACTCTCCACTTGTACTCTTTACTTTAGGAAAAATAAAACACTGCCTGCAAATACCTTTTTCAAACAGTGTTTTATAATGGGCTCCAATAGAACCCCCCTGACTATTAGAAGATACTAATGAGAGTGAAATTCCATTGGGATCCATTGGTTGTACACTTGCATGAAAATATTATGCGGGTGTAAACCCAAATTCCCCCTGAGACAGAGGAAAGCACAGCAGAGATACTATTTCTCCTGGCTGCCCTCCTACACCTCAGGACATCTGTCTAATGAAGTGGAAGGTAATGACAAAGCTTAACCTCCTTTTGTGCTAGATTTTAAGCTCCACTTCATTATGAAATGACTCTCCAAAGTATTTTGTCAATGTCTTATCAAAATACATTGTTTCTGGAGGAGATACCCCCCAGTAGCACGGATGCACGTATTATACATGTTCGCTCCTCTGTGCGGTTTAACAGTCAATTGTGCCCCCCTGCATAAGAGGCAACAATGTTTCTACTATAAAGAGTTGTCAAAATATAATTTCTTCTGCTTTTTAGCCAGTCATATTGATGAAAAGAGTGGTAGTTGACAAACGTGTCTTTCACACACACATACGCATGATTTCCCGCTATTTCTAAGCACAAAACCACAGGCGTTACAGACATAGCTTTACATGCGCATCTCTTCTTGCTGGACCACTGATGGAGAGCCATTCTCGCTCCAGTGAATGTTACGTGCTTGTCTTGCACCAAGCGAAGTGCAGAAGGAGCAGCTCAGAGGGCCTGCCCCCCTGGGGGCGTGCTCTGGTATCAACGGATAATGGAGGTGACATTTTGAAATGAATGTATGCAAAGAGTAACCTTATCAAGTTTATAAGGGCAGGCCTTGATGGACTAAATGGTATTTCCTCGCCCATTACCTGTCTAAGTCCCTGGAGCAAATTTAAATTAGCACAATATTTGATTCAGGAAGAGGGAGTTGATTCCTCTGTAGAAAGAGATTTGGTAAGCAGCCAAAATCCTTCATTATTTATTTGTAATAATTTTGTCCAAAGTATGAACATAAGCTGATATGCCTGTTTGAGAGTGCCTGTTGGAGCTATAATGGTTTGATCATCATGACTTTATCCACCTGAGCTGGTATCACAGAAACATTTTTTTCCAGCGCTGTGCATGGTTTGCACCAGTACCAGAGATTGGATGTGAAAATGTGTATAGCCTACACTGTGAGGTAAGTCGTCAATTGGCGCTGGTCATCAGTGCAGAGGAGAGAGTACACACGATTCAGATGATTATCAGAAAGGTGGGTTTTATATATGGCTCGGAAATGGAGACGGCTGCTTTCAAGCTTGAGATGTTTAGGGCTGGGGGAATCCAAAGTCTAGGACCCCATCCTTTTAGACACATTATGTGCAGATCTCAGAGTTTTGGGAGGTTGATAATGTTGGACTTCATTGATCTGGGGCGCAAGGGACAGCCCAGAGTGCATCAGCATACCAACATTATGAACCAATGAAGTTCTGAGAGAGAGAGATGCCAGGAAGGATAGCCAGGGTGATAGCCAGGGTGAGGGCAGAGAGGTATAAGTGCCCTAGCTGGGTCATCCAATTCTGGACATTAGAAGTTTGAACGTAGAGGCGAGTATTATCCACGCAGGAGGGAAACAAGATTGTATGGGACTAGATGTCATGGAACAAGTGGAGAATATACCTGTTAGCGAGTTGGTAGAGACAATTCTGGAATCCTCCCGTTATGGGGGACTTCTTGAGTGAAAAGTGCTGAAAAAGATCCGTGAAAACATTCCAGTCAGAAATGAAATAATTCAACAGCTGACCAAAAGAGTGAGATGGAGTTTAACGATGGCGCAATGCAAAATGATTCTGTGGTCTACTGTATCAAAAGCGGCTGAGAGGTAGACAGGTACAAGATAGTGCCGTTACCTTCTTCAGCGCCTGTAAGCATGTCATCCCAGGCAGTGGACAGGGCAGTTTCTGTGACATGTATGGGGCAAAATCCAGACTGGTTTGAATCAAAGATGTTAGTTGTAGAGATGACATCTTAAAGCTGGGGATGGAAATGCCCGCCCGCATATTGGTTATCTGAGAAAGTAGTGCAAAGAACCGGTAGTTTAGAGGGGAATGAAGGGTCTATGGGTTTTTTTCAAGTAGCAGAAGAATGACGGAATCCGTTAGAGGAGAGAGAAACATCACTTTAGAGAACCTGGAGTTAACAATAAAACAATTAGCACCTGAAATGCTGGCGGGAAACTCCTCCACGATAGAGGAAATAGGGTTGGTAATAGATTTATTTGATGGATTTGTTAAAACTAAGAATTGTTCCATTTGACGATGTGTAATCTGTTAAAAATAGTGGTCACTAGGGAGGGGGAAGAAACGGGGGAACTGAGGGATAAGAGGGTCGATTATGGGTCATTCCTTCTGTCTTGCCAGAATGCATTTTTGTGCTGTCTCAATGAAAAATGTCTGTTTTGTTGGCCCTGATCGATTCAGCAATGGTATTTGGATCTTTAACTTCAACTCTTTGAAAGATTGGTCAAGACTCCTAGGAAATCTTAGAAGGGGACCATCATTTCAGTGACCATAGCGTGCCTTAAGTATTGTATTTTAACAGGATTTTTCAATAGTATTTTAACAGGATGGCATTTGCACCCTTTGTGCCATGCCGGCTGCCCACCTGAAAGGGAGGATATTTTAAGGGTATTGGAGATCAGGGAAGTGTTAGGGAGAATTCTCCAAAATGGCTAATTTCCCTTACCTACTGAGTCCCTCAGCAGCATTGCTTTGAAATCAGCAGCTTGGCTGGATTTCTGGGGTTATTTTTTTTCACCTGTGTAAGGGGGTCATTCCGAGTTGGGCGGTAAGGGATACTGGGCACCCGTAAGGAGACCAGTTCTGGTAATCCCTTACCGCCCAATTCCGAGGTCCCTTAGCGGGAACCGTAAAGGACGTATGGTCTGACCACATGTCCTTTACGGGTCCCGCTAAGGGACCAGGGCATTAATAACGGGCCTGCTATTCGCGGGCCCGTTATTAGCGCCTTCCCCATTCCCATTGAGCCCTATAGGGTCTCAAATGGAAATGGGGAATGTTTAACATTTTTGTGTTCATAGACTGTGGAGCCACACCTACTCCACAGGCATCATCTTTTTACTGTGTGTTACGCAGCACCTTCAGTGCAGTAACACAGGGTTGTCTTTTTAGACTTCCCAACTCTGACTCATGAACGTGTAAAGTTGCCATTGACTTTATTAGTCTTTTTAAAACCACAGACCCAGTACAAACTATCTTACGTAGAGTACTGGAACGGGTTAATAGTTATCCCTTTTTGTCTGTCTCTCCTGAAATGTTGTTTCGTTCCTTTTTCATGAAGACTTGGCTGGTGACAGTGGTAACTACCCTATTTTTCCTACCGCGGTTATCTTAAATAGCCTTGGTATTGTTTCAGGTTATCTTGGTAGCCTCGAAATTAAACCCGCTGGACCATATAGGTTTTTATATGGTTCCAGTTGGGTTTATTCGCCATTTATTTTTGTAAAAGTCTTTCTCGTGTTGTACTCTGCTCGCCAAACCAGGTTTGGTTCCTTTGTTCGCCGCCCTTTTGCGGGCTTCTACAAAGAAGCCCTCCTTAGGCATCTGAAAGTCTGGTTAGGCAGGATGTGAGGGAGGGGTTTTAGGACCCCTGCCATGGGTTCCCTTGGTAACCCAAGTCACACTCCTGTTTGATTGGCTAGGTGACAGTCCCGCCAGGACAGCCACCCTGCTGTGTGATTGACAGAAGAGGACCTCCACAACGACTGAACCTCCCGGTGAAGCCCTGCTGCAGGTCCGAATCTTCAAACTTCAACGACAGGGAAGATCTGCAAGGAATCTGCTACCCTTGAGCTGGTAGGAACAACCAGTTCACCAAACTGCAAGCCAGGCCTCCCTCCTCTGGTCGAATTAGCTGTGCACAGCTACAGTGAACCAGATAGCCAGGAGTAACGGACCCTGCTTGGGTTTTAAGGAGCGCACCTTTTATTCGTCGCTTTGCTCTGCTGCTGGTTTCTTCCCTGGGCAGTGCAGGACACTCCAGTCTTCCTCCTTCTTGTCAGTCCGACAGTCGCTTCAAGAACCATGAGCCTGCAGGAGTTGCCAGGAACGTCTGCCGCCGCTACATCATTCTTCTTCTCTAAAGGTACTATGCTAACCAAATTGTTTGTTTCGTCCAGCCGCGGTGAAAGTGTGTGAAATCTTTCGCCAATCTGAAAATGTCCTTCTCTATTCTTTAAAGTAACTTTTCATCCGACCAACTTCGTTCTGAACTCTTGGCAAAGACTTAACCGTGAACTACCCTGAACCGTGTGATCCTCTGCAAAGACTTTGGTCCATTGACTTTGGGCCAGGCCCCTTGATTTCGATTTCCTCACTGTAGTTCCTTTTTCTAGATTGCCCTGCTTACTTACTTGTTGGTGCTGTTAATTTCTGTCTAACTTTGTCTTTCCCTCCCTTTTAAATTGCTGAAGTGTCATTTTGCTCACACTTCATTTTTTAGCCTAACTTGTCCAGAATCTATTGGGTGTGGTGTAGTGTATTAGAATCATGATTTTTCAAATGCTTGATAGTAGTGAAATGTTTCATAACTGATGTGTAAATAAATGTATATTCTTTTACTCAGAAACATTGAGTCTGTGTTTGTTTGAATCATAGTGATTGCTGTCCTTTGTGTAAATATTGAAACTGCTCACTTACTCTTGAGATAAGTCTGACTGCTCAGCCATCGTTACCACTTTACTGTGTTGTACAGGCTTGTACCAAAGGTGAATTTGTACTGTCACTTGTAGTCTTAATTGTGTGTGGTGTTCCCAAAGGGTACTGCATATAATTCTGCCTAACATTGGTGTACAGCGGAGATGATCAAGTATAGTGATTACACTTAAAGTGCTGCTATTACCTTGTATCAACTAACCACAAAGCTAAACATCACTAAAAGGCAATATTAATCATGTCTGATATGGAAAGCTACAGTCAGGAGACCCTCCTTAGTTACACTGTGGATTATCTAAAAAATCTGTGTAGAGAAGGGAATCTCTCTGTTAAAGGCAAAAGGTCTGAATTGATTGAAAGGTTGCTAGAGAAACAAAGTCTGGGGGTTGGGTCTGAAATACCTAACCCAGAGAAACAGAGATGAACCATGCCTTAGAAATGACAAAGTTGTCTATTGAAAATGCTTCTATCCCAGAGTCTTCTAGGTCTTCCAGTCCTAAGAGACCCCGTATGCCTAAATATATTGTGGGTATGTATGAAGCTAAGCTTGATATTTTGGATTGGTTGGCAATGTTTGAATATAACCATGGGATTCATGACATTACAGGGAATCAGTTTCTTCCTAGGCTCTTCCTAAGGCTGCCCACTGTTGCATCTAATGTTGTGTTGTAGTTGGAGGAGGTGGATAGGATGGATTATGTGTGTGCTAGATTTTTTGCTAGATAATTGCTAGATTTGGGAAGACCCCCTTCCCAGTACCGTAAGAGGGTTAGGACCCTCAAAAAGCATGATGGTAACCATTGGACTACCTGGGTATGTGAATGTTTGAAGAACTTGGATGGTTGGGTTAAGGGTTACAGAGTGAACACTTATGAAGGTATGAGAAATCTTATGTTGGAGTCAATTTATGATGCCTGCTCTCCTGAGCTCAGACAGCACTTGTCTGATTCTAAGGAGATAGACCCAAAGAAGTTAGCTAAGGCTGCTGACTTGTGGGTTGCCAACAGGGCTAGTCACAAGGATTCTGGGGCAACTCAGAAGAAGGATGAGGGAAAGCAGCCAAAGAAAGATAACACAGAGAATTCGAATATCTCCAATCCAAAAGAGGGCCACAAACAGCAACATAAGGGTAAACCCCAATGGAAACCGAATCAGGCTAGTGCACCATCTGGACCCAAACCAGATGGAGGTCAGAAAAAAAAACATTCATCAAGACATTTGGGAAATGTTAAGTTTGTGGGTCAACTGACCATGTGAAAGGGGATCCCAGATTTAAGGGTAAACCTTCAGGGGTCCACACTACTTCTTCCTCTGTGGAGAATGCTAAGGAGAATTCTCCCCAGAGGAAGAAGTACCTATGGCATGTGGAAACTTTCACCTACTGGCTGATGAACCCATGAGAGTCTCAGCTAGTGTTTCTTTAGTGCCCCTGGGCTTGTGGGAACAATAGAATGTAGATGTCTATAATTCCATCCCAGATAATACTAAAGAGTATTATAAAGATAGTGTTCTTGTGAATGGTCAGGAGACTCCTGCCATCAGAGACACTGGAGCCAGCATAACTGTGGTGGATGAATCATTTTTCAAGGTGGGGGATGTTGATAAGACACCCAAATGCCTCACCAAGTTAGCTGGTGGCCCTGTGCAAATGCTTCCCCAGTTACCAGCTCTCATCCAGTGTAATGATGTGACTGTCATAATACCTGTTAGTGTGCAGAGTGAAGGTTTTGGGAGAGTCCTGTTGGGTAATGACCTGAAAACTCTTGGAGTTGTGTCCAGTACCCCCAGGCTTCCAACGACAAGGAGACAGGAGCTCACTGGTCCTGCAAGGGAGAGGACCTTAAGAGGATCTCCAGAGGAGTTGATAGAGGACGCTATCAATCCCACTCCACAGGAGTTGCTAACTGCTATTTCTGGAAAGAAAGAAGCACAGGTCCAAGACCTCAAGGAAAAAAACAGATGGCACCACTGTGCTACCAACAAGGACATCCCCAGATTGTCCAAGGTCACACCTGTGACACCTCCACCTGCTGAGGCAGAATGTGAGGTACAACCCTCTGTGGTTAATCCAGTTTCTGAAGAGTCAAATCTGGAGGAAGACACTGTTGTGGTTGGAGATCTTGACCCTGTTGACCATCCTGAGCTGCAGTCTTTACTGGCAGAAGGTGGACCCAACAGGGCAAACTTCAGCAGAGGACAAAGAGAGTGTCAGGACAGCCACCCTGCTGTGTGAATGACAGCCACCCTGCTGTGTGAATGACAGCCAGGCTGTGTGAATGGGGGAAAACTGCATACAAAGCAGTTCTCTGGGAATGAGAAGGCAGAGTCGCCACCAGATCGAGAGAACCGAAGAGAAGCTAACAGAAGAGGACCTCCACAACGACTGAACCTCCCGGTGAAGCCCTGCTGAGGGTCCGAATCTCCCAACTTCGATGACAGGGAAGATCTGCAAGGAATCTTCTCCCCTTGAGCTGGTGGGAACAACCAGTTCACCAAACTGCAAGTCAGGTCTCCCTCCTCCAGTTGAATTTGCTGTGCACAGCTACAGTGAACCGGATAGCCAGGAGGAACGGACCCTGCTTGGGTTTTAAGGAGCTAGGGTTTTAATCAAGCATTACCATCAACTGTTGCACTCTAAGTGTCAACCAGTGTTTTTTCAAAGCAGTCTTCTGAGAGTTAAGGACTTAATTGGAGCTGTAAACATGCTACTGGCCATCTGTTGAACCTGTACCAAGTATCCACCCTATCCCCAAGCTCCTTCAGTAATGATGGCACCATTAACGTCCTCCACACCCCCAGACCCTGGTTAAAGAAATATGGCCAAAAAAGCCTCTCACCCCACCGTCTCTTTGATGTACCAGTTACTGGAGCAAGGTCTTTGATTGCGGGGCAACGCCTTGACAGACCGGGTCCGGAGGGTCTCGGATCAAGACGGACACGTGAGTATCAAGTGCGAGCGAAGTTAACAAAATTATAACGGGAAGGACGCATAGGGAGTCAGATTAAGGGATTTTTCGGGATACAGCTATAAGAGGGTACTTATGAGAAGGGACCTTATAAAGAAGGTGCATAAAACTCTTAGGCTTATTGTATTATCTTTCTTTTTCTTTACTGCATAAGGCCTTAGGATAAGTGACAGAAGTAAGAGGTAAAACGATGATACGGGAACCTAGCTCCAAAGGGAGGTAGAAGGCGGCGCTGCATAGTGCTATCTCGACTAGTACTGGGTATACAAGGTGATAAAAAAAAACAACATAGGAGTCTCAAAGGAAGACTCGGAGTAGTATTTAGAAACGCTGTTGTTTTTCATTTTCCTCTTTTTAATGGGTAAAGGGGAAGGGGAAGCTGGCTAAGGGTACTAAAGAGTCAGGGCAGGGAAGACAAGCGGGAGAGAGAATATAAGGGTAAAACGGGAACAGATAGGGAGGAGTTCTGTTAAGTGTTGCATGTATTATGTTCTATGGTGTTCGTTGTGTAATAGTACTTTCTGTGTTATGTGTGATGTAAATGATTTAATAATGTTTCAAAGTAAATTGGCATATTGGGTTTCACGTAACATGATAGTTGGAAATTAAGATAAAGTGCAATAATACAGTGCTGTGCCGCGAAGATACAAAAGTAATATACTGTTTCAGTAGTGTAAAGTGCACCTGTTTATTAACCTTACATCAAAAGAGGGGAAATATAGCGTATTGACAGGATGGGTGCAGAGACACCATTAGCACACATTTGCAAGACTCTGCCAGGGTATGCAGAGAAAATAGTGAAGTATCATGATCAATGGATCACAGAGTTGAAGGGGAAAAGTTTGCCCCAGGTGTGGCCTCAAGGAGGGTCATTTGAAAAAACAGTGCTAGATATGGTAGCCACATGTCTGTTTGTAAAATATAAAGGGAAACAGCTACAAAACAGAAGGGAAACAAATCAGACCTATGGAAACTCTTTGAGGAAGTACCTCCAATTAAAGGGGGAGAACGCAGTACCTCTCCACTGACAGCAACTGGCAGCGAAGGACAGGTGGAAGGCAAAGGGGACAAGGTAGAGGTTACACGCTTATACCCTCTCTTACCCAAGCCAGTCCCTGCAGAAGGGTATAGTGACCCAGTATATGTAGCACAACCCACGTCCCCCTCAGCACCAAAACCAACAATGACAGCGCCACCTCCATATGAGGGGAGAGATACAAGTGGGCAGGTAGGTACATCCACATTAGATATTGAAAAGTTCACCCAAGATTTGGACTCATGGTTAACCATGGCCCGGTCAGAATTGTCCCGGTGGAGGCATATATGTGAACAAGGAGGATCACCCAACCCCAGTGTCACACTCACCTGTGTCTCTGCAGGAGCGATGGATGAGCCTCCCTTGACCCTGAGTCTTCACTTCCCCTGTTTCACCCGGAGGCATACCTGTCAAATACAAGGTGTACACTCAGACCTGAATTCACCCGATTCCCCCGGGCCCTTCCCTTTTCTTTACTGTGTGCTGTGATCTCCCCTTATGGGCTTACCTTGATCTTTAGTAGGGTGTGCACTCCATCCTGCATTTTCAGGGACGCAATTCACTCATGTGATTGGTGCCAATGTCTGCAGGCTGAGTTCAGATGCCAAAAGCTGTTTTATGCCTTCACAGCATGGCCGAGAGTTCAAGGCGCCAGTTTCTTCACTGGCTAGAAAGTCCTTCCCACAAATGAACGTTGCGCGGAGAATGTTGTGTGTCCAAAATTGTCTGTATTGTCTTTGCCGGTATTTTTGTGGATGAGTAGCGCTGGTGTAGAAGCTAGCTGCTGGTAGGTTTGCACAGCGCCTTCAATTCGAGCGCGCCTGGCAATGTCGCTCCCTTTCCCTTGCAGGAGAAATTATGTGGTATTAGCGCCTTGAGTCCGGGTTCAGCGCTACTAGAGACTTGGTGGTTAGGTAAGTTTGCACGGAGGCTTTTGGTAGGTATGCACCGCATAGAGAGAGAGAGAGCACAGTGAAATAAGTGCCTGCGTTATTGGAGCGAGCGCAATTAATAATGTCTCTTCTTTCTTACAAGGGGTTTGTGCACTCATGCAACTAACCTGGATTCCAGTGTCGCGGGAAGATTCAGTGAATATGCGCAGCGTTACTGATGTGCGTGTGTTAATGCTGTTCTTCTTTGTTCTTACAGGTGCCAGTCTAGAAGCCCCCTCTTGACTGGAGATAGCTGCAGCGTGGAGTAAGAACCAGGTAAGCTAAAGCTGAATGATCCAGAGCCAAGCAGAGCTTGTGTCCCAAGCCAGTAGGACTTCTTCAGCTATATTTTCTTTTATTGTTTCCTGCAGAGTATTTAACAGAGATGGGCCGAAAATGTTATGGCTGGGTATGATTTCCACCGGGTTAGGGGCATTGTAGACTTCCTCTCCTGTGCCAATGCGAGATAACGCATCCGCTTTCCCGTTCTTAACTCTGGGGCGGTAGGTGATTACAAAGTCGTATTCCATTAAGGATAGGGACCAACGGAGCTGCCTAGAAGACAGCTGAGTGTAAGTATTGCAAGTTCCGATGATCTGTTATTATTGTGATGGTGTGTTTTGCTCCTAGTAAGTAATGTCGCCATTCACACTGTGCGCTTTTGATTGCTAGGAGTTCTTTCTCAGAAATTGCATAGTTTAATTCTGCTGGGGAAAATTTCCTTGACCAAAAGGCAGTGGGGTGAAGGCATCCGGTTTCAGGATTTTGTTGAGACAGTACGGCCCCCATGGCGATGCTTGAAGCGTCCATTTCCACGATGTACGGTAAATCGTGCTGTGGGTGTTGCAGAATTGGGGCTGAGGTGAATTTTTCCTTGAGAGCTCGGAAAGCTTCTTCGCCGCTAGTGTCAATTCGAACTTTCAGTGTTTGCGCAGCAAGGACGTTATTGGATGTACAATATGTGAGAATCCTGGTATGAAGCGTCGATCAAAGTTTGCGAACCCTAGGAAACTCTGTACTCCCTTGACAGACGTGGGTGAGGACCAAGTGAGGATTGCTCCACTTTTCTATTGTCCATCTTGATTCCCTGCGGTGTCAGTACATATCCCAGAATCTCCACCTCGGTGACGTGAAAGGAGCATTTTTCTAGTTTTACGTACAGTTGGTTTTCACGCAGTTTGCGGAATACAGCTCGCACATGGGTTACATGCTCTTGGGGAGTGGTGGAGTAGATCAGAATGTCATTGATGTAGATGACTGTGCAGACATTGAGGAGTTCCCGTAACACATCATTCATAAAATGCTGGAAAGCAGCCGGGTCATTGCAAAGCCCAAAGGGCATGACCTGGTATTCGTACAAGCCATAGCGAGTAAGGAACGTTGTCTTCCACTTGTCCTTTTTCTTCATGCGTACCAGGTGATATGCGCCGCGTAAGTCTAGCTTGGTGAAAATCCTTGCTTGTCTCACCTGGTCTATGAGTACTGGTATCAAGGGTAATGGGTACTTATTTTTATGGTGACTTGATTTAGGGCCCGGTAATCAATACACGTTCTTAAGTCCCCCTCTTTCTTCGGTACGAAGGAGAGTGGGGAGGCGACTGGTGACTTAGATGGTCTAATGAAGCCATTGGCCAGGTATTGATCCAAGTAGGTCCGTAGATGAGTGTTTTCTTCCTCGGTTAATACATAAATGTGGCTCCATGGTACTTGTGCCCATGGTTGCAGGTCAATCTGGCAGTCGTAAGCTTGATGTGGTGGTATTATCTTGCTCCTTCGCAAACACATCCTGGAACTCCTGGTATTCCTCTGGTGAAGTGCCCACCAGCCCTCATTACACGGATGGCAGTAGGTATTTAACGTTACCGGTAATGGAATACCGGTAACGTTAAATGCCCATGCGGATTACGACCCGGCTTACCGCCATTAGCGGCACTGCTAATGACGGTGCCACTAATAGCGGTCAGTCCGCGTGCGCATGACCCGCCAACCCGTAAATAACGTCATGCCGCTAATAGCACACCATCACAAGGCCAACGCACACGGCAATAGCGCCATGATAAATACCCCAAAACCCCTTACCGGCATGGCGGCAATACCGCCATTGCGAACCACCCGTTAAAAGAACTAAGCAGTGTCAACACCTACCACAGGTGGCCAAAATCAGCACAGGTGGAGGCAATGGAGACTGTGGCTGCTCAAAAGAAGCACACCACACCCCTTCCCACACCAAGATGGTTCCAATACTGGCAGCATTACATGGCCTGGAGGACCTGATTGCAGCGCTGCTGCTACAACAACAGGCTGCACAGAGGAGAGGCAGGAGGAGGAGGAGGGCCAGACAGGCACAGCAAGCACCACCACACCACCTAATCATACCACAGAGGCACCCACCAATTCCCAGGATCAGAGCCAGTCCATTTAACCTAACACCTGTGCAGATACACACCCTGTACCGTCTGGACCGGGACACCATCACCAGCATCGTGGACATGATACACAACAACATTGTGAGCCTCATAGATATCCGAACTGCCATCCCCCCTCTACTTAAGGTGGTGACAGTGCTCCACTTCCTGGCCACAGGAACCTACCAGCATACAGTGGGGCAGATGCATGGCATCTCACAACCAGTATTCTCAAGCATACTGAACCAGGTACTCGATGCCCTCCTGAAGCATGCACCCGAACACATATCCATGCCACGGACTGCCCAGGAGATTGCAAACACCAAAGTTGGCTTCTATTCACTGGCAGGCATCCCAAGTTGTATTGGGGCCATCGACTGTACACATGTGGAATTGGTCATCCCACATCACAATGAAGCAGTCTACTGAAACAGGAAGCATTTCCACTCATCAATGTCCAAATGGTATGTGACACAAACAAGATAATCACACATTGCTGTACCCGATTTCCAGGATCTATCCATGATTCCATGGTCCTGCGGAACTCAACTATCCCCCGCTACATGGAGCGACAAATGGGACAACGTTCGTGGCTACTTGGTGAGTTCCATGCTAAGCACATGGCAGTGTGATTGGGGGGGAGATAGATAAATACTCCAACTGGGTGTGCATTGGGGGGGTAGATAGATACTCCAACTGGGTGTGCTTTCGGGGGGATAGATAGATACTCCAACTGGGTGTGCATTGGGGGGGTAGAAAGATACTCCAACTGGGTGTAGCCTGTAGTCCGTCGCCCAAATGCACGTACAGATGTACGCCAATGGTCATCTGTGAGGGCAGCAATGTACTTGGGATGAACGGACATGCAAGTATATGCCACACGACAGAGCTGACAACCCAAATCTGGTGACATCAAACATCAATCCTCATCCACATTGCACGACATTCCACGCCACGAAATACACAAGTGTCATCCATGCCGCCAACATAGTCATGCAGCATTCCTACAGCACAACATCAACAATGCATTGTGCCCTTGGATGCATGCAAAGGTATACCCCCTAGCTATGGCAATGCACCACAAACCCATGGCACCACTGAAGCGTTGCCTCTCAGCATGGCAACAGCAATGTTTGAAGGACAGTACACCACCAGTGTGTACCAAATGTGCCTGCCCACAGGGACACCAATGACCTGGCCTCACCCAGGACATGGCAGTCACTGTCAGAGGCATCCATGGGGCATGTCTACTTGCATGCTTGTGCTCACCTTTGCACAAAGCAGTCACACAGACCATATTCATTGATGCAGTTGAATGTGTACATGAATCAAAATGATAGGCCAAAGTATGTGACATGAACAGGCCACACATGTGTCAAAAAGTAACAGGAACCCATTCCTCCCCCCATGTAGGTGATGCCGGCTATCCCCTGAAGAGGTGGCTGCTCACACCTGTACGGAACCCACAGAACAGGCACGAAGAAGAATACAATCATGAACATACCCGTACCCGCCTCGTCATCGAGCAGACTTTTGGACTGCTGAAGTCACGGTTTAGGTGCATTAGCAGGTCTGGTGGCACCCTCCTGTATGGCCATGAGAAGGTTGCAAAGATCACCACGGCATGTGTCATGCTGCACAATATGTGGATGAGACGGAATGTGCCACTGCCCCCTAACGTTGAAATGGAGGCACCTGATGAGGATGATGACGGGGATGAGGATGGAGGTGAAGGGGATGCAGGTCATGCAAGAGGGGATGGCCAGGAGGGACGTGATGTGAGACAGCATTTGATCAACCAAATATTCTGAGTGACATGTAGTCATACTGTCACCTGTATATGGCTGGTGATGCACTGGTGTCTGTTTGTTAGCTCACAATGGACCTTGCCGTCAACAAATTGATCATACACAATGAAGGAGTCAAGGCATGTGTTTTGCTCAAACAACAGTGTATTAATTACCAGAAACAGGAAAATGTGCAAGGCCCCAACCATCCCGCCACCCTCCCCCCCCAACTGTCACATCACACCCTTCCCCCCACGCTCCAACTGTCCCATCACACCCTTTCCCCCACCCCCCACAACTGTCCCATCACACCCTTCCCCCCACCCCCCACAACCCCTCCCATCATACCCCCTCCCCAACTGTCCCTCATGAGTCTCCAACAATGTATGTGTCCAGGCATGCACAGAGGTCAATGGACATTCACGCCCTATTGTTCATTGCCAGGGCCAGCATTTGGGGGCTGGCTGGAGGTGCGCCTGGTGGTGCGTGTAGAGCGTCTGATTGGGCTTGTCTGCCGCGAACTGGTGGTTGAAGAGGTGGCAGACTGTCCTGGTGAAAATTGGCGCTCCATAGCATATGCGATGCGTGTTAGCACCTCCCGGACGCGTATAACAAGAGTTCACTGAACCACAAACATAGGCAGCGCTAGGAAGAATGCCCGGCTCCCTCCCGAATGTAGCCTTGAAGCAGAGCTGCAGGGCATTTAATCATTTCACAGCTGCCAGTTATTATTTGGTAGAATATGCTCGAATAATACTGCTAAAGGCTTGAATTATGCTTTTCCTACGGCCCCCTTTTCTGAGCCCGCTAGAGCGTGTTGGCTCCCAGGATGCGAATAGCAGCTAATAGATAGCAAGGTCCGGAATGCAACTCTCCCCCCCCCGTATGTAGCTCGCTTCCAAGAACAGAAGCGCTGTGTTCTATTCAACAACTGAAAGATGCCTTCTCACTCACAAATTGCAAATTGTTACTAGAATAGATGTTTGAAGGTGTCATAGTAGTCGGAGATGTCCATCATCACACCAAGTTCAAAGAAAACCAATAAAGGGGGGGTGTTAAATATGTCATAGCTGATTGTTTGATATGCATTTTGTATATATGTAACTGATGTACGTAATTCATTCTCTTGCGTCCCTCGAGGTCTAGAGATACACGTCACGGGGCATGAGACCGAGTTGGCCGACTGAGACTTTTGCTTTGCAATAAACCCTAGCTTTGGGAATACAGCCTCGTGTCTGGCGTATCTATCGTGTGTGGTGACTCACCTTGTTTCCATAGACGTCAGGGTCCCCTAGGGGCCCCTTTCACTGTCTATGAAAGCCTTGAGCCATGCATTCGGGTGGACTGTTAAGGGTCTACCAAAGCCACAGGAATACTGAAATGTGAGATCTGAGTGCTCCGTTCCTGGCTCCACAGACCGACCTCTACATCTGCCGGGCGTTGAAGTTTTCCGCTGCCGCACCTGTGTCTTCACCTATGTTATCTAGTACCCCCATTGTCTTCCGTGGGGGTTTAATCATGCAGTTCCGGAGGAAGTGACCAGATTGGCCGCAATATAAGAAAAGTTTTTCCTGATGACTCCGTTCTCTCTCCGCCTTGGTGAGTGGTCCCCTGAGAACACCCAATTGCATGGGCTCTGAGTGTATTTCTGAGGCCTGTTGATGGGACGCTACCTTTGGTCGAACATACACTGGTCTATGCTCTGATCTGGTTTGGTCGGCCTTGCGATCCTGTAACTGGTGGTCTAGTTGCTTAGTTAGGTTGATGTATTCACTGCAATCTTCGGGAGGATTAACTACTTGCGCCAAGACATCTTTTAATTCTCCTCTCAGTCCTCGATAAAATAACGTTATTCGTTTCTCCTCTGGCCAACCTGATTCGGCTATTAAGCGATTGAATGTGGCAACATATGAGATTAGATCCTGAACACCCTGTCGCAGAGAGAGTAGCTCATCATCCAGGGCCTGACCTCGAGTCCGATAGGCAAATAGTTTTTCCAGTTCACACTGAGAATCTGGGTAATTTCTCAGTAAAGGGTCGTCCCTAAGCACTAACGGGACAGACCAGTCCGCTGCGTGCCCTCCTAAATAGGAGAGGACAAAAGCTACTTTAGCTTTGTCGTTCAGAAAGGAGTCTGGTTTGCATATGAAATGTAGCCAGCATTGATTCATGAATGCTCCAAATTTCTTGGGATCCCCATGAAGCATTCCATGGGTGCTAAAGGGATGTTGCCTGGAAGCAATACCTGAACGGGTGTGGCTAGAGGTGCCACGGTAGGCTGCCCTTGTGGAACTCCACCTGGTAGGGGTTCTAGGCCAGCTTGGGTCTGTAGGAGCTGTCTTGCCAAATTGTCTGTTTTGTCCCTGTTGACTACCAGTTCGTGCCTTAAGGCATTTGTCTCTGAGCGGGCTGCATGCACCTCGGCCCGTAGTTCACCTAACAATAGGGAAAGCTGGTCTATCTCAGAGGTTTCCATCGCTCGGGCAGAGGTATTGAGGATTGCTTCGTGTTTTGTCAAACTCACCTGGGTCTCTGCAGGAGCGATGGACGAGCCTCCCTTGACCCCGAGTCTTCACTTCCCCTGTTTCAACCGGAGGAATACCTGTCAAATACAAGGTGTACACTCAGACCTGAATTCACCCGATTCACCCTGGGCCCTTCCCTTCTCTTTACTGTGTGCTGTGTGGTCCCCCTATGGGATTACCTCAATCTTTAGTAGGGTGTGCACTCCATACTGCATTTGCAGGGATGCGATTCATTCATGTGATTGGTGCCAATGTCTGTAGGCCGAGTTCAGATGTCAACTACGATGAGCTGAAAAGATCCTCTTTTTAGGGGCTGTGTGGGTGAGGATCGTGAAATACAAAATCTAAGGAATCCCACAAAACAGCTTCCTTCCCTTTCTGCTGAGAGTGAGTTATCCTCGATGCATGCAACCCTAGTCATGTTCACCCCTTGACCAAAAAAGGGCAAATAACCATGTAATTATCAAAAATACACATTTTAATATTTATCAAAAACACTTAACACATTACAATATATTTTTTCTAAAACAACACAACAATATGTTTAAAACACACGCTAAAAATCATATCAGTCTGTGTACATATTCTACAAATGGCAAACACGCAAACATTTCAAAATCGTTTTTTGTGCCTAACTGGAGGGAATGTCTCTATTTAACCCTCTACTGTTATTAATGATACCCTTCTTAATTCATACGGGAAAAAGAAACTGTGCCAACACTTGAAGAATGTGTTTCTAGAACCAACATGAATCTCAAAAATAAACACAGGATTAAATCCCCATTGTATATCCTGTCGGTGCTGTCATCAGGGCACTTAATTTTTGTTATATACTGGTTCTCACGTCTATCTTCAGGTGCCAATCGCCATAGTTTCAATATTTCTAAAAAACAAACAAACATTTAATCTTAAAAACATGGTTTTCAATTTTTTACAAGTCGTGCATAACATCACTTTCATTTTCCTCTCCATTTCTAATGTAAACAGAGGGATTTAGTCATTCGTAGTCTTATTACTGTCCACTACTACACAATTTTTCAACATTTTACTTAACCTCATTTAGCACAATGTCCTGATTTTATACAATTTTACAACTTTTTACATGTCCTACAAGGGAGAGAAAAACATCCCCGTCGTGCAGAACAAAACATGCCCTTATGTGAATGTTTACCTTTTGCTGGTTCCCCAAAGAATCGACCAACGTAGCACTAGTACTCATTCCGTATTAGCTATATGGTCCCACCCTTCACTCTTCTTTTCCTCCAAGGGGCGCAGGGGAGGGGGGCTGCACGGAGTACCTCTCCGCTGTCCACAATATTCTATGCAGAAAGAAGTAAAAGCCCATATTACTAGGGACAGTCTAGAAGAACACTACACTTCTACGTATTATTTCACATCGGGCTTACCAATTGAAAAATCTCCCCAGAGTCTCGCTTTTCAAAAGGACCTGTGGAGTCCAAGACCTCACTGGATATTGTTGCCCATATTGTCACGCAATCTAGTCAAAACAAAAAACAAGAGGGGAATGAAACTTCTTCTCTGCGGGCAAACCGAGGGTATTTGTTCTAAGCACATTCATCTTACCTTACGAAAAGATGTGGTATTAGCGCCTCGATTCCTCGTTCAGCGCTACTGGAGACTTGGTGGTTAGGTAAGTTTGCACGGAGGCTTTTGGTAGGTATGCACCGCGTAGATAGAGAGAGCGCAGTGAAATAAGTGTCCGCATTATTGGAGCGAGCGCAATGAATAATGTCTCTTCTTTCTTACAGGGGTATGTGCGCTCGTGCAAGTAACCCGGATTCCAGCGTCGCGGGAAGATTTGGTGAGTATGCGCAGCGTTACTGATGTGCGCGTGTTAACGCTGTTCTTCTTTGTTCTTACAGGTGCCGGTGTAGAAGTCCCCTGTTGACTGGAGATAGCTGCAGCGTGGAGTAAGAACCAGGTAAGCTAAAGCTAAATGATCCAGAGCGGGTAAGCAGAAGTAAGATGATCCGGAGCATGTAAGCAGAAGCAGGATGATCCGGAGCAGGTAAGCAGAAGCAGGATGATCTGGAGCAGGTAAGCAGAAACAGGATGATCCGGAGCAGGTAAGCAGATGCTGGCTGATCCAGAGCATCGCAAGTGTGTTGCTGATACAGCTCACAGTAAGCAACACGAAGCACTGGAAGAATCTTGGCTGTGGCTTATATAGCCAGCCACACCCACACACTATAGAGCTCATGAGTAATCATGCACTTCCTGTTTGGCAACAGGAAGTGGTAACCAGGAAGTTACTACAAACACTAGGAAGGAATGAAGGGAGAGATTTGTTATGGGTTCTTTGTTTGCCTATGCCAGGCCTGCAAAGCCTCCACTCAGCTTGCCCCAACTACCTGCCTGATACCCATGACACCCAGGGCAGAACAGACACAAATGTCCCGACAATTAGAAGGGACAGCAGAAGAAGGGTGGAAGAAAGGAGAAATACTCTTCCGCATCAATGATACCCCCACCAGGATAGTGGAAATAAACCCGGCAGGTAGTGAGAGGGGAGCAGAAGATGGGGGAATGGCATCAGACAGGGAGGAAGAATAATGGTGTGATATGGAAGAGCAAGAGGAGGAAGAGAGAAGGTTGGGTTATGAAACTGGTAGCGTTTCGATAGGGGAAGAACAGTCTCTCATGGATGAATGGCGCGGAAGGTTAAGAAATAGGACGGGCCGGATGGCAGTGTTAGGAAAAAAAGGAGGGAAGGTAAGTACAGGGAAGGCAAGGAGCAAATTACAACTACCACTAATACGTAGAGGGGCGGGAAGACCAAATTATATACCCTGGGCCCAGATGGACAAAGCAAATTTGTTGAAAACTCTGCCAACCCCGTCGGGAGGCGCTAGCAAGTGAATATATGCTTTTGAGAAACATACTGCCAGAGTGCCCTTGGCTGTAGGGGATTTTAAAAGTCTGTTACTATCGGCAGTCGGAGATCAAGCGAATAGAGTGTGGGCGAAGGCAGGCTTCCCTGGGATAAGACAGGATTGTGATCTTCTTGATGGAGCATCTTTTAATACAGTAAGAGCAAGGATATGGGACGCTCTCAGAGAAACTTTCCCAGACACTCCAGATTTACAGGCTGTAATGCAGTGCATGATGGGAGATGTGGAAGATGCAATGGCTTTCATTCTCCGGGTACAGGTGATGTGGAGGGCGGAGACAGGCACGGCATGGTATCGATCAACATCATTGTTCTATGTCATAATAAAATGAGGGCTCCCAAAAGAAGTGCAGAAGGCCCTTGATAAAATAGCTGGGAAAGAAGCCAAAGGGTGGGCAGAAATTCAGAGTATAATAGTGCACCACTGTAAGATGATCAAAGAAAGAGAAAAGGAGATAGCACAGAGGAGGCTAGAAGACAAAGCCAAATTGATTCAGACAAAACTCATGAAGGTCACTGCAGCGGTAGTGGCTAACACAACAGAGAGAGAACGGGAGGAGGAAGGGCAGTAAGTGTCCCAGCACGAATGGCAGCAAATTGGGCATGTAACGGCCAGGATCAGTGGAACGGAGAGGAACAGTATGGAGGGCCACAATAACCAGCAAGGGGTGCCTTGGGGGAAGGGGTGGATTTAGAGGATCGAGGGGTGGTGGCTATGGGCACGGAGGATATGGTGGACAAGGGCCACGAGGAGGGTGCCAGGGAAATTATTAGAACTGTGGGAGATGGGGACATTTTTCAAGAGAGTGTCACAGCAGGCCCATGAATACATACACAAATGAACAGCAGTATGGCCACCCCACCCGGAAGTCCATATGGATTGCCAATGGGTGGGAATAGAAGGGAAGAGCAACCCGATCACAGGTACACAAATGAACTTCGAGCACTCCAACATAATACGCAACAGCACCCACAATCTCATGAGCACATAACCCCCACCCACAGAATCCCCTTTGCTACTACTGCGAATGATGCATCTGCACCGTTCAGTGGGACAGCCGCGGTGTCAGGAAATGTTTCAGCACTGACGAGCACACGAAATATTAAGCATAGGACAGCCCATAAAGAGCACTTCAGTGTCCAGTACTATCAACGACCCTCAACTTAGCAGAGGAACAACTGGTGGGGGCGGAGATAGGGAACAAACAATTCATCTTTATGGTGGATTCAGGAGTGTGAAAATCATGTCTTAAGGAAGGCAGGTTTCTGCTTTCTAATAAAAAAGATGGAAATGAAGGGGTTCTCTGGGGCGGTGGTCCAGGTACCGTACACAGATGAATTAGATGTAACAGTGGGAGGGAAAACAGTGCGAGCACCCCTACTGTAGTATGAAGATTCTCCCATTAATTTGCTGGGGAGGGACCTCCTCAGCAAACTCAACACAACCATATCCTTCACAGAAAGAGGGATAGTGTGTTGAACTCCAGGGATATGTGCAAGGCGTGCCATGTTGGTAATACACACTCAAGTGATGGCACCGCAGGTGCGCGGCGTGCCTGTAGATCCTGACATGTTTATTCAAGGATTAAAGACCTTAGAATGCGTGGTACCTGAGCTGAAGAAACATGAGTGATGGGTACCGTCAGAGTTTGTGTTTCGCTCCATAGCAGGCCCAGAGATAGTACCAGAGTCAGTGGTGTCCTTAGACAAACACGGGGTACAAGTATCATCAAAGAGGATATATGTAATTGCCATGGACATGAGCGGGTGCCAGTGGAGTACAGTGTTGTGCTAAATGCTGATATGGCTTTGTGGGATCTAACAGATGAGGACCTCTTTACTGATTCAGACAGCAATGGAGAGATAATAATGGAAATAGCAATTCCTTGTGATATAATGATTCAGAGAAGACAAGTACCACTCTCACTCCTGGCAGTGATAAGCGCCCCTTCAGCATTTTTTGAGGAAAACATGCAACAAGTACCACCAATTTATGGACCATCGGTCCACATGATCTGGGACAATTACGGGAAGTAACACCAGTGAAAATTAAGCTTAAGCCAGGGGCACAGTTGCCCCTTGTGAAACAGTACCCCTTGTTCCGGGAAGCAGAAGAAGGGATAAAACAAACAATCCATGCATTATTAATACAAGGGATAACAGTACCTTCTAGTTCACCATGAAATACTTGTATTTATCTGATTAAGTGGAAAGAATGAGGAATAATACAGGCAGGACTCTCTAATATTATTGACATTGCTGGCACACAAGGGTTACAAGGTGGACAAGCAAAAACTACAGTACTACCTGGCAGAGGTATTATACTTGGGCCAGCTTATATCGAAAGATGGCAAACGGATAATACCAGACAGATCAGCAGCCGTGCGAGCTGTGAGTGTTCCAAGGACAGTGAAGGAAATGCAAACATTCCTTGGCATGTGCAATTATTGCCGCACCTGGATATTAGATTACGCAGTTTACACAAAACCGCTATTGCAAGCCCACGAGACACAACGAGAAAATGCACATGTACAGTGGACACAAGAAATGCACACGGCACACAGCATTTGACACATTAAAAGAATTAATATTGACAGCTCCAGCTCTAGCAACACCACATTATGTTAGCAAGTTCTACTTGTTCTCGCACTGTAATGGAACACTCATGACAGCAGTACTGACACAGAAGATGTCTCTGGGCCACAAGCCCCTGGCCTATTACAGCGGTACCCTAGATGCCGTGATGCAAGGTCATTTCATGTGTGAACAAGCTCTCGCAGCTGCTGCGTTCACGTTCGAAAAAAGTTCCACAATTGTGATGGGATGGACACAAGAAATGTGACATTATACGTGAAGGGATGTGACATTATACGTGGATCATTCATCATTCGCCATCTTGCAAAGATCCAAAAGTACACTCACGACACAGAGAGCAGCAGCCTATGAAATAATTGTGTCCAGTGTCAACATACACATAGTACGGTGTAAAACAGTGAACCCAGCCACTTTTCTCACTGAAGCATGCACAGTGGAAGACATGCAAACCCATGATTGCGCAATTTACAGGGGAGAAGACAACGATACTCTCACGGCAAACGAAAACGCACTGAAAGAGGGAGAGATTTATTTTGTTGATGGGTCAGCCGCCATAGATTGTGAAACGGGAGAAAAACATGTGGGGGCAGCCATAGTGCAATTGGAAGAAGGGGAGTATGAAGTGATCGTAGAAAAAAAGACTACCTGAACATTTCTCCGCACAAGCAGCAGAACTGGTAGCACTAATAGAAGCATTGCATACAGCCAAGGGGAATGCAGTACCAATCTATACAGACTCAGCCTACATGACCACTACCGTGCATGGAGGACTGGCAAGATGGGGAAGGAGAGGATTCAAGAGAGCAGATGGGTCACCAGTATAGCATGCAGAGTTACTGGGAGAATTAATTGAAACATTAAGAGAAACCACTATAGTAGCAGTAGTGAAATATCAGGCCCATACCAATAATGATGATGTAATCTCATTAGGAAACGCGGCAGCGGTCGCTGCTGCCAAAGAAGCCTCATACTTAACAAGGCTGGCTACAGGTGAGTACACACTACAGAAAGTGATAGGGTTCAATTCATTACCCGTGTCACAAATAATAGAGCTGCAGCAAGATGCACCAGATGAGGAAAAAGAATTGTGGGTCAAGAGAGGATGCAGTCAGTCATCCACTGACATCCTATGGAGCATTCCAACAGCTCTACTTCCCAGCTCATAATGCAAAACAACACATCATCTAGGAAAACTGGTTTACTCCAGGATTGCAGGAACACATATCAAAATTGATAGTAGAATACACAACATGCCAGACATACAACTCAGGAATGACATTGAAAACATTGCCTGGAACAATGCCAAAGCCAATAGGTCCCTTTAGAGAACTGCATATAGATTATTCAGACATGGGGGAAAAATGTAATGGCTCACGTCATCTAATAGTGGTGGTGTGCCCCTTCTCGAGGTGGGTGGAAGGGGGTTCCTGCGCTCACCCAGACGGCCGATGCGTGGCAAAATTTCTAGTGAGAGAAGTCTTCCCTCGTTGAAAACACAAATTCTTGTTCGAAATGGTGCATAAATAAATTTGCCACGGCTGGCGTAAAGCTAGCGCCCATGGCAATCCCTCTCAGTTGTCTGTAATATACAATGTTAAACAGAAAGACATTCGGGGTCATTACGAGTACGGCGGTAAGGGGTTAACAGCGCCGATAAGGATGCTGGTGCCGTTAACCACTTACCACTGCATTACGAGGTTTCCTTGCAGGTCCCGCAAGGGGACCAGGGAGCTAATAACGGGCCCGTTATTAACGTGCCCGTTATTAGTTTCCTTGCCATTCCCATTGAGCCCTATGGGGGCTTGAATGGGAATGGGGATGGGTATTTTGAATGGGGACTTACTGGGTCCTCCAATGTTGGAATGACCCAGTAAGTCCCCATTCAAAGAACCCGGACCGAGACACGAGATTGGAGGCAGCTATGGCGCTAATAGCACCATGGCTACCTCCAAACTCGTAATGACCTCCGTTGTTTTGGAGCGTAAACAATAATAAATCCTTGAGCATTTCAATATGTACATAAAAGGAGGCTGAATCTTTGCAGAAACTGTAGATTACCCTCTCAATTGCCTTACGGTGGTCAATGGACGTGTATAAAACCTTGATATCAAGGGTGACCATTAACAAATTCGGGTGACACGATAAGTTCTCATATATCTGTAAAATATGCATGGTGTCTCTCACATAAGTCGGCGTATGCACAACTAAAGGTAACAAACATTAATTGATGTAAATGGAAATTGGGTCCATAATTCCTCCTCTCCCACTGACAATGGGCCTCCCTTCTGGGATACAATCAAATGCTTTATGATTCTTAGGGAGGAAATACACTGTGGGCATAGTTGGTCCTTCCACTAGTAGGAAATGCTTTTCAACGTCTGTCAGAATCCCTTTGGTATGCCATTTTTGGATCAATGTTGACACTGTAACTTTAAATTCTCTAAGTGGATTTGCAGTCAGGGCCTGATAACAACCAACAGTATTCAAATGTTTTAACCCAATTGTGATATATCCTTCCCTGTTCATGATAACAACGTTTGCCCCTTTATCTGCTTCCTTAATAATGAAAGTTTGATTCCTGCTAGACTTTGTATAGCTAGTTGTTCCAATTTGTTCAAATTACACATTTTTCAACATTTCTGTGATTTGGTAGTATTTGGCTGCCATATAACCCATTCCTACACATGGACATTGATAACCAATGGCTTTCTTTATATTTTCTCCCTGTTTCTGTTTTCATTGACTATTCTTCCCTTCTCACTAAGTCTGGTAGGAAGAAGTTCAAAAAGGATATCTTGGCCTCTAACCCTGGTCTTCCGATCGCCGACAGCTACGCCAATGCTTCTGCCAGACAGACCCTTACCAACATCCTCTTTGTCGTTCCTTCGCCAGATCTATGGACTCCTCATATTGTCTCTGTGCTCTGCCCTATTTCCTCCTCTCCCATTAATGGTGGCACTCGCTGGGAAGTTCTCATGGCTTCCTTCAACTCCTCTAAAGTCATCATTAAAGTCTACCTAAATGGCACTGTCATGGTCCAAGGCCCGCAGGCCAATTTCCTCCTCTTAGATAGGCGCTTCCCTCGCCTCATCAATTTCCTCTCATCTCCTGCTGTCCCCTCCTCTTCCCCCTTGGCTACCTTGCCCTCACTCTCCTCCTCCTCCTCTGCCCCTCCTAGGGCTCTTTCTCCTCTGCAGGGCGTACTTCTGATCTGTACCCCTCCCCGGAAGGTCTTTAAGGCGGCAACCTTCTTCATATTGCCACTCTCAACTCTCGCTCTGCCTTCAAACACTCCTCTGACATCTGCCACCTCCTTGAAGAACTAGACCTTGATGTCCTTGGTCTTACTGAGACATGGTTCCCGGCCAGCTCTGTCACAAGCTTTGAGACTCTCCTCCCTGATGGCTGCAAGATCCTCTCAGCACCCAGATCCTCCCGGTCTGGTGGGGGGGAGTCCTGATCTTTCCTGAGTGGATTCCTGCCTCTATCATTCCCACTCAGACCTACTCCTCTTTTGAATGCCTTGTCTGTAGGCTTTCTCTCTCGCCTACCCATTCTCTTACTGTGGTTACCATCTACCGGCCTCCTGGTCAAATCACCTGATTTCTCTTTGAGTGGGCAGACCTCTCCTCCTCCCTCCTGGCCTCTACCACTCAACTCCTCCTCCTCGGTGACCTAAATATACATTTAGACCCTCCTTGCTCCTCCTCTGTACTCTTCCGTGACCTCTGCAACTCCCTCTCCCTGTCCATCATCCCCTCTGGCCCGACTCACTCTGCAGGGCACACACTCGATGTCTTGACCTCCTCTGACTTCCCCCTCTCCATGAGCGATCACTCCCTCCTCTCATCTCATCTCTCCCTCTCATACCCCCAAGCCAAGCCTACCCCAACAATGCCACCTACCTTCTCGGACATCCGGCCCATGAAGCGTGTGTCAGTAGAGGCTTTTGCCGCCACTTTCTCCCCCCCTCCCTCCACCTTTGGCTGTCTCAAATCCTGACACAGTCCTGTCTCTGTTCTACTCTTCAATTTCTGATACGTTTGATGCTCTTGCCCCTGTCATGAGGATCCGTTTGAAGTCCAAAGCTTAGTGCAATTACTGGTATGACTGTGACCTAGCTACACTTAAACGTAAGTGTAGGGCAGCTGAGAGGAAATGGAGGATTTCCTGTTCATCCTCTGACAAACTGGCCTGTCGCCTGCTACAAAGGCAATACCGACTCTCTGTCCTCACCAAGAAGAGAGTCCACATTCATGCTCGTGTCTCTACAGCATCTAAAAACTCGGCCGAACTCTTTAAAATCTGCAAGGAGCTGGCCAACCCTGCTGCAGTCTCTACCCCTCCTGTTGCCTCCAAGGCTCTTTGCAATGCCCTTGCCTCTCACTTCATTTAAAAACTACAGTACTACCTGGCAGAGGTATTATACTTGGGCCAGCTTATATCGAAAGATGGCAAACGGATAATACCAGACAGATCAGCAGCCGTGCGAGCTGTGAGTGTTCCAAGGACAGTGAAGGAAATGCAAACATTCCTTGGCATGTGCAATTATTGCCGCACCTGGATATTAGATTACGCAGTTTACACAAAACCGCTATTGCAAGCCCACGAGACACAACGAGAAAATGCACCTGTACAGTGGACACAAGAAATGCACACGGCACACAGCATTTGACACATTAAAAGAATTAATATTGACAGCTCCAGTTCTAGCAACACCACATTATGTTAGCAAGTTCTACTTGTTCTCGCACTGTAATGGAACACTCATGACAGCAGTACTGACACAGAAGATGTCTCTGGGCCACAAGCCCCTGGCCTATTACAGCGGTACCCTAGATGCCGTGATGCAAGGTCATTTCATGTGTGAACAAGCTCTCGCAGCTGCTGCGTTCACGTTCGAAAAAAGTTCCACAATTGTGATGGGATGGACACAAGAAATGTGACATTATACGTGAAGGGATGTGACATTATACATGGATCATTCATCATTCGCCATCTTGCAAAGATCCAAAAGTACACTCACGACACAGAGAGCAGCAGCCTATGAAATAATTGTGTCCAGTGTCAACATACACATAGTACGGTGTAAAACAGTGAACCCAGCCACTTTTCTCACTGAAGCATGCACAGTGGAAGACATGCAAACCCATGATTGCGCAATTTACAGGGGAGAAGACAACGATACTCTCACGGCAAACGAAAACGCACTGAAAGAGGGAGAGATTTATTTTGTTGATGGGTCAGCCGCCATAGATTGTGAAACGGGAGAAAAACATGTGGGGGCAGCCATAGTGCAATTGGAAGAAGGGGAGTATGAAGTGATCGTAGAAAAAAAGACTACCTGAACATTTCTCCGCACAAGCAGCAGAACTGGTAGCACTAATAGAAGCATTGCATACAGCCAAGGGGAATGCAGTACCAATCTATACAGACTCAGCCTACATGACCACTACCGTGCATGGAGGACTGGCAAGATGGGGAAGGAGAGGATTCAAGAGAGCAGATGGGTCACCAGTATAGCATGCAGAGTTACTGGGAGAATTAATTGAAACATTAAGAGAAACCACTATAGTAGCAGTAGTGAAATATCAGGCCCATACCAATAATGATGATGTAATCTCATTAGGAAACGCGGCAGCGGTCGCTGCTGCCAAAGAAGCCTCATACTTAACAAGGCTGGCTACAGGTGAGTACACACTACAGAAAGTGATAGGGTTCAATTCATTACCTGTGTCACAAATAATAGAGCTGCAGCAAGATGCACCAGATGAGGAAAAAGAATTGTGGGTCAAGAGAGGATGCAGTCAGTCATCCACTGACATCCTATGGAGCATTCCAACAGCTCTACTTCCCAGCTCATAATGCAAAACAACACATCATCTAGGAAAACTGGTTTACTCCAGGATTGCAGGAACACATATCAAAATTGATAGTAGAATACACAACATGCCAGACATACAACTCAGGAATGACATTGAAAACATTGCCTGGAACAATGCCAAAGCCAATAGGTCCCTTTAGAGAACTGCATATAGATTATTCAGACATGGGGGAAAAATGTAATGGCTCACGTCATCTAATAGTGGTGGTGTGCCCCTTCTCGAGGTGGGTGGAAGGGGGTTCCTGCGCTCACCCAGACGGCCGATGCGTGGCAAAATTTCTAGTGAGAGAAGTCTTCCCTCGTTGAAAACACAAATTCTTGTTCGAAATGGTGCATAAATAAATTTGCCACGGCTGGCGTAAAGCTAGCGCCCATGGCAATCCCTCTCAGTTGTCTGTAATATACAATGTTAAACAGAAAGACACTCGGGGTCATTACGAGTACGGCGGTAAGGGGTTAACAGCGCCGATAAGGATGCTGGTGCCGTTAACCACTTACCACTGCATTACGAGGTTTCCTTGCAGGTCCCGCAAGGGGACCAGGGAGCTAATAACGGGCCCGTTATTAACGTGCCCGTTATTAGTTTCCTTGCCATTCCCATTGAGCCCTATGGGGGCTTGAATGGGAATGGGGATGGGTATTTTGAATGGGGACTTACTGGGTCCTCCAATGTTGGAATGACCCAGTAAGTCCCCATTCAAAGAACCCGGACCGAGACACGAGATTGGAGGCAGCTATGGCGCTAATAGCACCATGGCTACCTCCAAACTCGTAATGACCTCCGTTGTTTTGGAGCGTAAACAATAATAAATCCTTGAGCATTTCAATATGTACATAAAAGGAGGCTGAATCTTTGCAGAAACTGTAGATTACACTCTCAATTGCCTTACGGTGGTCAATGGACGTGTATAAAACCTTGATATCAAGGGTGACCATTAACAAATTCGGGTGACACGATAAGTTCTCATATATCTGTAAAATATGCATGGTGTCTCTCACATAAGTCGGCGTATGCACAACTAAAGGTAACAAACATTAATTGATGTAAATGGAAATTGGTTCCATAATTCCTCCTCTCCCACTGACAATGGGCCTCCCTTCTGGGATACAATCAAATGCTTTATGAATCTTAGGGAGGAAATACACTGTGGGCATAGTTGGTCCTTCCACTAGTAGGAAATGCTTTTCAACGTCTGTCAGAATCCCTTTGGTATGCCATTTTTGGATCAATGTTGACACTGTAACTTTAAATTCTCTAAGTGGATTTGCAGTCAGGGCCTGATAACAACCAACAGTATTCAAATGTTTTAACCCAATTGTGATATATCCTTCCCTGTTCATGATAACAACGTTTGCCCCTTTATCTGCTTCCTTAATAATGAAAGTTTGATTCCTGCTAGACTTTGTATAGCTAGTTGTTCCAATTTGTTCAAATTACACATTTTTCAACATTTCTGTGATTTGGTAGTATTTGGCTGCCATATAACCCATTCCTACACATGGACATTGATAACCAATGGCTTTCTTTATATTTTCTCCCTGTTTCTGTTTTCATTGACTATTCTTCCCTTCTCACTAAGTCTGGTAGGAAGAAGTTCAAAAAGGATATCTTGGCCTCTAACCCTGGTCTTCCGATCGCCGACAGCTACGCCAATGCTTCTGCCAGACAGACCCTTACCAACATCCTCTTTGTCGTTCCTTCGCCAGATCTATGGACTCCTCATATTGTCTCTGTGCTCTGCCCTATTTCCTCCTCTCCCATTAATGGTGGCACTCGCTGGGAAGTTCTCATGGCTTCCTTCAACTCCTCTAAAGTCATCATTAACGTCTACCTAAATGGCACTGTCATGGTCCAAGGCCCGCAGGCCAATTTCCTCCTCTTAGATAGGCGCTTCCCTCGCCTCATCAATTTCCTCTCATCTCCTGCTGTCCCCTCCTCTTCCCCCTTGGCTACCTTGCCCTCACTCTCCTCCTCCTCCTCTGCCCCTCCTAGGGCTCTTTCTCCTCTGCAGGGCGTACTTCTGATCTGTACCCCTCCCCGGAAGGTCTTTAAGGCGGCAACCTTCTTCATATTGCCACTCTCAACTCTCGCTCTGCCTTCAAACACTCCTCTGACATCTGCCACCTCCTTGAAGAACTAGACCTTGATGTCCTTGGTCTTACTGAGACATGGTTCCCGGCCAGCTCTGTCACAAGCTTTGAGACTCTCCTCCCTGATGGCTGCAAGATCCTCTCAGCACCCAGATCCTCCCGGTCTGGTGGGGGGGAGTCCTGATCTTTCCTGAGTGGATTCCTGCCTCTATCATTCCCACTCAGACCTACTCCTCTTTTGAATGCCTTGTCTGTAGGCTTTCTCTCTCGCCTACCCATTCTCTTACTGTGGTTACCATCTACCGGCCTCCTGGTCAAATCACCTGATTTCTCTTTGAGTGGGCAGACCTCTCCTCCTCCCTCCTGGCCTCTACCACTCAACTCCTCCTCCTCGGTGACCTAAATATACATTTAGACCCTCCTTGCTCCTCCTCTGTACTCTTCCGTGACCTCTGCAACTCCCTCTCCCTGTCCATCATCCCCTCTGGCCCGACTCACTCTGCAGGGCACACACTCGATGTCTTGACCTCCTCTGACTTCCCCCTCTCCATGAGCGATCACTCCCTCCTCTCATCTCATCTCTCCCTCTCATACCCCCAAGCCAAGCCTACCCCAACAATGCCACCTACCTTCTCGGACATTCGGCCCATGAAGCGTGTGTCAGTAGAGGCTTTTGCCGCCACTTTCTCCCCCCCTCCCTCCACCTTTGGCTGTCTCAAATCCTGACACAGTCCTGTCTCTGTTCTACTCTTCAATTTCTGATACGTTTGATGCTCTTGCCCCTGTCATGAGGATCCGTTTGAAGTCCAAAGCTTAGTGCAATTACTGGTATGACTGTGACCTAGCTACACTTAAACGTAAGTGTAGGGCAGCTGAGAGGAAATGGAGGATTTCCTGTTCATCCTCTGACAAACTGGCCTGTCGCCTGCTACAAAGGCAATACCGACTCTCTGTCCTCACCAAGAAGAGAGTCCACATTCATGCTCGTGTCTCTACAGCATCTAAAAACTCGGCCGAGCTCTTTAAAATCTGCAAGGAGCTGGCCAACCCTGCTGCAGTCTCTACCCCTCCTGTTGCCTCCAAGGCTCTTTGCAATGCCCTTGCCTCTCACTTCATTTAAAAAACTCAGGACATCCTGTCCACCCTCTCCACCCACACCCCTCCTCTCCCCTCTCCATCTGTGCTTGCTGACCCTCCTTTAGCCACCCTCCCACCATCCTTCTCCTCCTTTCCTCTTTTCAACCCTGATGAGATCGCTAGACAAGTCCGATCTATGAAAGCCTTGTCAAAACAGGTTCATCCCTGTTCCTCTAAAACCATCAAGGACCACATTGACACCCTCTCTCCAGCCCTTGCTGATTTTTGAAACCACTGCTTTGCCTCGGGATCCTTCCCCTCCCCTCTGAAGCACTCTTTTGTGCATCCTCTTCTCAAGAAACCCACAGCTGATCCTTCTTGTATAGCTAACTATAGCCCAATTTTCATTACTCCCTTTCTTGGCAAACTCCTGGAAAAGTTGGCCATCTCTCAGCTTAACCTTCATTCCACTTCTGTTGGCTGTCTCCATGACCACCAGTCTGGCTTCAGAGCTGCCAGAAGCATGGAAACTGCTCTCCTGAACATCCGTGAAGATCTGCTCTCCAACCTTGACTCTGACATTCCCTCTGTCCTCATCCCCCTCGATCTCTCTTCTGCCTTCCACACGATCAACCATACCATCTTGCTCAACCATCTCTGTGAAAACCTGGGTATCACTGATCAGGCTCTGGCCTGGCTGATCTCTTTCCCCTCAGATTATCCCTCCCAGGTCCAAATTGGGTCCTTCCTTTCATCTATCTTCCTCTCTACCTGTGGTGTTCCCCAGGGGTCTAACCTCTCGCCCTGGCTTTTCAACCAATACTTGGCAACTCTCGCCCACTGCATTGACACATTCTGCTCAAATTTCCAGTGCTACGCTGAGGACACACAACTCATTTTCAGGCTGCCCTCTGCCACCTCCTCTCCCTCTCTCATCTCTGATTGCCTAACTGGTGTTCCGCCAATGATCTTTGTCTGGATGCCAGCAAGATGGAGATCCTCCTCATCTGCACACCTTCACCATCCTTTCCCCTCACTCTCTGGCCGGTCTCCCTTGGCCCTCCTCCTACCCCCACCGAGGAGGCTAAGAACCTCGGGGTCATCTTTGACTCCACCCTTTCCTTCTCCGCCCACATCTCTGAGGTCTCTAAAAATTCAAATTTCCGACTGCACCTCCTCAGAGGTGCTCTGCCTTTCCTCTCCTTCCCCCAGAAGCTCTGGTTCTCTCTAGCTTGGACTATTGTAAAAGCCACTTTCTAAATCTACCTGCCTCTACTCTCCGCCCTCTGCAACTAATCCAGAACAGGACTGCTAGACTTGTCCTTGGCCTCAATCCCTGGGATTGTATCTCTCCAGCTCTGAAATCTCTCCACTGGCTCCCAGTGGATGCAAGGATTAAATTCAAAACCCTCTGCATTGTACACAAGGCTTTCTGGAGCCTGGGTCCAAAATACCTTCAGTTATCCCTCTGCAAATACTTCCCCTCTGGAGCTCTTTGCTCCTCTACCTCCAACTCCTTCAGGGTCAGATGTTTTTCAAAGAAATGAGCTGAGGGTAGATCTCTGTCTTCGGCTGGGGCCTCCCTCTGGAATAGCCTCCTTGCCAATCTAAAACTTGAGAAGAACAATCTCCAAGTTCCGGAAGCACCTTAAGACCTTCCTCTTGCTTCTGCCTTCGCTCCCCCTCTCCTCTGCTGATCTGTTCTCTCTTGGCACTGTGCATCTGGCCATCCTCTGTCCTCCGGGCCCAGGTAGCTGCTCACTCTGTCACCCTCCCGCACTGCCTCCGGGCCACCCCTTGCACTGGGGTCTGTATCTGTACCCATACAGCCCCGCCCCTTTTTCTTCCTGCACTTATCAGACCTACCCTGTCTGCTGCCTTAAACCTAGCACTTGCAAATTGCTGGCTGCATTACCACTGTTTGTTGCCTTTATTATTTATGTATTGTTATTTATCTGTTTCTCCTCTGCTTCGCACTTTTCCCCTCCCCCTCTCCCATGCACTTGCGTGTTCTCAATGTCACTGGGCCTAGTAAAATCACTGTTTTTTTCTCCCCTGTTCCCCTCCCTTGCCTTGTCGCGCTCTGAAACACTTGTGTACGAGCGCGATAGAAATGAAATATCAATCAATAAATCAATTGGTATGTCCTGTGTGTGTGTTTGTTTTTCCTTTTGTTTAATTTCAACTCTGTAAAATGCATAATATATTATATGGCCAGGCATTCGCCATTTTGCACCTGCTACCATCAATGGCCTACACAAAAGCTCAAACTGTTGGCATTGACAAGGCTTGTTTTTGAGACATCGAAGTAATGCAGGTTCTTGCGAATGACACCCTCCAGCCACATTTCACCAACCTCCTGGACTGTTAGAACAGCCGCATCACTGGAAAACAAAGCCACCATAACATGTACCACCTTTACGTGTCAGAAAAACTCGACCTGATAGCACGTGCCTCACATGAAAAGTACACCTCCATTACCAAGAGTTTTAATGGATCAGTATGATGCCCATGGCGATTACAGTCATCGCCCACCTATACACACAAGCTATGTGAACACACAGCAAATTTGACTCCCTTAAAGAAACAAATTTACCAACCGATTAATTGCAATGTATTTGGCTTGCACAGCTGGTTAAGTACAAGTGTTGGAGAATGCCTGACACTGTGCAATCTTGTACTAATGTGTTTAGATCATCTGGGCTCTGATGTTATTAGAGACACATCCCCACATAGCATCGTCCATGAGCAAATCTACTTCCAGCTTTTTTTAATATTTAATATGTTGGATTTGTGTCTGCTTCGGATCAATCATTCGCTCAATTTATGTGCACTATTTTCTATGCATGGTTTCTAAAGTTGGGTGGTATTACTTTGTCATGACACATCGTGATTGTGTCAGGGTGAGATATTGTCACAGCCCATAGAGGGAGCACATTGAAATGCCCTCAGGAAAAAGCAATGATGATTTTGTTTCCCCACAGCTCTGGTTCATCAACCACAATTATCCAGCAATTTCTACGAACAGAAGGCACACACAAAACACTTTTTTTCTCTGCTCAATTGCTTTTCCTGCCCTTAATCAGTCCACTTGAAAAGCCAATTATGACAATGCCGAGCAAAGAAAAATTGTATCTTTTCTCGTCGACAGCTATTATGTTCTAAATGAGAAAGTTATGCGCGAGACGTGAAGTAAAAAAAATATGACAATGAGGAATTCTTGGAGACAGGGCATTTTACTTCTGCATAAATGACATGTGTTGATGTCCATTAAAGTTCTCGCTGAAGGAAATTGTACTGTGCTAACGTAGCTTTAAGAAAGGTTAAGATTGGCACTTTCTAACTTTGCTGTTTTTTCTGACTCAGCATGCTGCTGTTTGTCAGGGGGATCTATCTGAAAATGTAGAGAAAACAATCCAATTCAAAATATTGAATGTATTATTATGTTTTACCCCATTGCACCACATATATTTATGTATTTATTTATTTATATTTATATAGCGCGCAAGCAGCCCAAGGGCATTGAGGCGCTGTTACTTGCATGAGCTTAGTTACAGGGGTACAGACGTGGTAGCAGTACATGGCACATTGCATACAAACACAGACATAGGTATCATTACAGCTTATTTGATTGGTCAATACAGATTAAGCAGTGGGTCCTATGGTTGGTATTCATGCCGCTACGAAGGACCTTATGAGAAGAGGATGGTTTTCATTGCTTTGCGGAAAGCGAGGAGGGAGGCCTCACTTCGGATGGTGGGAGGTAAGGCATTCCAGTGAGTAGGTGCGAGATATGGGAAGCTGGATCCACCCGCTCTAGCTCTTTTTACTCGTGGCACACAGAGCATGTTGGTATAGGGTGATCTGGTTGGTCTTGTAGAGGCGAAGGGGTGGATTCTTTGTGAGAGGTAGTCGGGAGCAGTGAGATGGATGCACTTGTGTGTCAGTGTCAGCGCTTTGAACACGATTCTCTCTTTTATTGGGAGCCAGTGGGCCAGTTTTCTGGCCTCCGAGATGTGGTCTCTTTTAGCAATGCCTTGGGCTGCACGGAGAGCACTATTCTGGATGACTTGTAGCCTCTCAAGGTTTTTTTTTGATGTTCCTAGAAATAGTACATTGCAATAGTCTAGCCTGCAGCCGGTGATGGCTCTGGCTATGTTTGTGCAGTTCTCTCTGGAGAGAAAAGACCTGACTGCGTTGATAAGTTTAGCGTGATATGCAGCTGAGGAGGCAATTGCGTTGACTTGTCTGTCCATGGATAGGTTGGAGTCCAAATAAACTCCAAGAATTTTGACTGAGTCTGAGACAGGTATTTTGATGGTGTTGATGGTGAAGTGACTGAATTGGGAGTCAAGATTTTTTAGCGTGTCGGGGGAACCTACCAGTAGGAGTTCAGTCTTGTCAGAGTTGAGGCATAGTCCATTGTCTGCCATCCAGGCTTGGATGTTGTTGTAGAGATTGTTAAGGGTCAAAGAGTCAGTGTCATAGTTGCCGGTGAGGGTGAGGAGGATCTGGGTATCGTCCGCGTAGTTAGTGTAAGAGATACCCATAGCGTTGAGGATGAGGAAGAGGGGTCGTGTGAAGATGTTGTAGAGGGTGGGGAGAGGCATGAGCCTTGGGGCACACCAAATAGTATGATGGTGGGTGAGGCAGAAGCTAAGTCAGAGAATACTTGCATGGTTCTGTCTTGTAGGAAGGAGGTGATCCATGCTGTGGCGTCAGGGGAGAACTTGGCAGTGGAGGAGAGGTGATGGCATAGGACGTCATGATCAACGAGATCAAACGCCGCAGATAAGTCAAGAAGTAGGAGAAGTGCTGGTTTGCCCATGTTTCTAGCATCGTCCATCTGGTTTTTCAGATCAAGTAGGGCAGTTTCCGTCCCATGTCTGGGGCGGAAGCCAGATTGGCGGAGTCCCAGGAGTTTGTTCTCTTCGATGAAGTGCTGAACCTGCAGGTAGGCTGCTTTGTTCAGTATTTTGAGGAGGAAAGGGACAGTGGTGATGGGTCTAAAGTTGTTGGGGGAGGTGGGATCGAGAGTTGTTTTTTTTAAGAGGGGGCGGACCCATGCTTCCTTAAGGGAGGCGGGGACTTTCCCTGTTGCAAAGGAGGCATTGACAAAGGCTGTCAGGAAGGGGGCAAGCGCTTCTGTGCAGTCCTTGATGAGAGTGGCTGGGCAAGCATCACCTTTACAGTTAGAGGGTTTGATATTCCTCATTATATTAATGATATCTTTTTCCTGTATGGGTTTGAAGGAGAAGGGTTGAGGGGGGTCCGAGGTAGGTGGTGGGGCAGGGATATGCGTATTAGGCAGGGCTTGTTTAGTAGCTAGTATTTTGCTTTGGAGGCGGCTCAGTTTGGTTTGCATGGCTGTTTGAATTTCGTCGCACCAGGCTTTGTCTTTGGTGAAGTTCTGGGGGGTGGGCATGGGAGTCTCTAGCTCCCTGAAAATGGCGAAGATTTCTTTTGTGCTAGATTGAGCTTCAGAGATTCTGGATTCAAAAGATTTGGCTTTTGCTTGGGTGATAGCTTTTTTGTAAACCGTGGAGCGGGCTTTAAAGATCAACTTGTCTTTGTCAGTGTGGGATGTTTTCCACTGTGTAAGAGCTGCCTTTTTTTCATTCCGGAGAGTGAGCAAGTCTGGGGTGAACCAGGAGTTAGAGTGGGTTGTGGGTTTGGATTTACGAGGTTTAAGTGGGGCAATGGAATTGATAGCTGCTTTGATGGCAACATCATAGGTTGATGCAAGAGTTTCTGGGTCGGAGGAGAAAGGCGGTCTGAAGGTTGGGCCTTGGAGGAAGGGCAGTAGCCTTTCCTTAGTGAGCTGACGGGAGCTTCTTGCGAAGCAGGGTGGTAGGGGTTGGGGTGGCGGAGTTGAGGAGCTGGTGGTGAGGATGCTAAAGGTGATGATATGGTGGTCAGACCATGGGGTGGGAGTGTTTCCAGTGATGATGAGTGGGCAGTTGTGCTGAGCGATCCAGTCAAGTGTTCTGCCCTGGGTGTAAGTTGGGCTAAAGATGGTGTTCTTGTAGCCTAGTGTTTTGAGGGCTGAGTCAAGGGATTTGGCTGCTGTGTCTTTCCTGTCCAGGAGGCCTAGCTTGACATCCCCAAGGAGAATGGCTTTCGATTGATTTTTGAGGTTGTCAGATAGGAGGTGGATGAGGGAGGCTTGGAAGTCTCCTGTTGGGCCTGGAGGGCGATAGACAATATGAACAGCAATGGTACAGTGGGGGGAGAGGTTGATTTTGACTTGGAGGTAGTCGTTGTTGTTGTGTAAGGATTTTTCTACCTTTCTAATGGTGAGGCAGTCTTTAGCGATGATTGCTACACCTCCACCTTTAGAGGGGCGATCTTGTCTGGTGATGGAATAGCCAGGGGGCAGTGCAAGGGAGAGTGCAGGGCCGGAGGCCTCATGTAGCCAGGTTTCTGATATCATGAGCAGGTCTAGGTCATGGGTGGTTATGAGGTCATGGATGTCCAGGATATATGTGGGGGAGACCAGTAAAACACAGTAAAAAGCTATTTGCAGGTCAAAAAACATAAAAATGACAACAGGATAGAGTTGGGGGATGGCTAGAAAGCACTGAGTGAAATTTGGGAGTTGAAGATCACAAAGCTTTCTGGAGCTTCGGCTATAGCCACAAAGAGCTGACATCTGAAAGCAAACTGTGTCACAGAAGCAGTGTGTGCTCTGGGTGAAAGGAGCAGGGCAGGGGAGGTGAGGTGGGGAGACCGTCTGGGGAGTAGGGCGAGCTGGCACAGATGAGGAGGGCACGTGGTGAAGGCCTGGGGGGACAAGGACGTATTTCTTTCAGCTGATATTCGCAGATATATCTGAGGTTACAAAGAACTGCAGATATACGTAGTTCGGTACCTGCGGTTGCATTTTTTTAAACATTTTTTAAAAGATATTTTTATAACTATAGTGACATCTGGGGTGAAAAATCACTGGCCATGGGATTTAATTGCCAGACAGGTCTCCCTTCATGCAGTAATCAGGACAGACTCTGCTTAGTTTCAAAGTGAGGAAGGGGCCAGCCTCCTCAGGCCAGGTTGCCTCATAAATTAGCCAAACTTACAAGACCACTTAGAAGAATGTGCCGGCCCTTTCCTTACTTTAAAGCTAAGCAGGATCAGCCCCTCTTTGAAGCTTAGCTGGGTCAGTGCCGGTTACTCATGGATGGGGGAACATATGGGCATCTGAATTATTTACTTTATTTTAAACCATGCTACTGTCCGTCCTTGAAGGTTTTGCACTCAGAGACCATTTCTTGCCTTTTGTTGAATTGCATTATGGTATGTGTAGTCTGCCAGTCAATTATACAAAATAAAAAATAGTTATTTTTACAGCAACAGTGTGCTTTCAATCCCTGCAGTAACTGGGACAAACCATGCTTAGCTACAAAGTGAGGAAGGGGACAGCCCATGAAAGCAAATCCCTTTTAACGCACAGTACAGAGTGAATACAACCCTCTAGGAAAATAAGCCAGGAGAAGGCTTTCAAGGATAACAAGGTTTTAATTGTACAAAATACAAAATATCAGCAAAGCACTCTGTGGCTAGAGAACGATCTGGTTCATCGTAGTACAAGCAGAAGGTTAAAAGGCTGTGTAGCATCATCACATACAGTAATAAACGGGTGCCACTGATCAGTGGGACACTATACATGGGCCTGCTCTGTAGGGCATGCCAAGCGACAATTGGTTGGTTCTTCACCATCGGTCAGGCTCCACGTGAGTCAACTGGGACCATCTCGGAGTTCGGTGAAGGTCGATGCACTCATAAGAATTCACTGTTGCTTCTCAACTCACATGCTAATCCTAGTCACTAAATCACTGTGGCATGCATCTGGGTGGCTCGGGAATTGGTGCCAGGGAGAAGGGAGGATAAAATACAGTCACACTGACCCGCACATTCTGGGTTTCATTGATGCCGCACTTCTCGCACTCAAGGTCTTCACCCTGGGTTTGATCTTTAATATATCCCTCCGTGTACCTTTTGTTACAAAGGATGTATTTCATGCTGGGGGTAAAACAGTTGCGCATATTTAGATCTTATATGGACGCTTGATTTGTGCTAGGACAAGGGTGTTACTTGTTTATCATGAAATATAAGGGTATGGGGGTCGGGTCAGTGGTGTGGGGTTGGCTTTGGCTGGCTGGGTGGGGGTTAGAGGCCTGCTGGCAGCTTAGTGGTGATGAATGGACGCTGCACATAGCTTGGTGTTGTCTCACGCTCTTGCACAGCGCATTCCTCTGAACGATACTAAATGAGTGCAACAGTGAAGGGACATGGGGGAACTGGCTGTGCGATTCATTCTGCCTTAATGATGTTGGGACTAGTTAGATCTTTCCATGGAGCTCGGCCGGTGCAGTGCGGTTATAAAAGCCTGTGTTTTCGTCATAACTATAAAATGGCATTTCTTTCTGTGTGTCTCCTAATGCCATGCATCTGCTGTTCGCTCAATACTGCTTTTGCACTGAGTTTCATACTAAACTATCTCATAGGGGATTCGCCTCACCTGAATTTGCTTAGTGGAGTGGGACATACTCATTTCCATCGCAACATTCCACCTTTCATTTCTTCTACAGTAATAAATTCTCCTCCCTCATATTTACCTTCAAGTGGCTGCCCTTCTGCTTCCTCCCAGGTAGGTGTTCCTTTTATTGGCAACCAGGCTCTACACACATGTCTTAAGCTTCCTCTGTTTGCAGTTACTGCTCATGTGTACATGTCATATAAATGCATCCCCCAGTCAAGTCAACCCATTCTTCTTTGTAATTTTCAGGGTCAGGGGGAGGAACAATGGTTGTGTGATATAGGTTATCTACTATATCTCCAACAAGGTTTGGGATCTTGTGGTGAACGGGGCGGTCAGTCTGTATTTCTACTTCCTTTGTATTATGAGGTACTTTAGTATTATCTATAGTGACCATCATCATTGCACTATTAGGAACAGCTTTGGCACAACACCGGAGACCCAATTGGCACGTGCAGACAATCACCAAGATGAACACGATGATGGGTACCCACATTTTCACCAATGTTCCAAACCATGATGGGACCCAGCTGAAGGCCATGGTAAACCAATCCTCTTCTTGAACCCCTTCTTCTTTCTTCATCTTCACCCCTAGTTCATGTACTGCTGCAATGAAGTGTGATAACATCCCATTTTCACCGTCCTCAAAAGGTGCGAATGTGCAACATGAAGTCCCGATCCTTTTGCAAACACCTCCTTCAATGGCTGTCAGGAGATCCAGTATGTCCCGCTTCTGCATTGACATTAGTCTTACGGTCCTCAGATCCACTTTTATGACATTGAACCCCTGTTCGGTATTGTTAGCCAGTTGGATCAACTCCCACCTCACAATCTGGAGCCATTGCACATTGGCTCGCGTCTGGATGCTTGGTATTAAGGATGCAAAAATGGTCTCTGCTGAATTGTAGAGCTTGTATTCATTAGGGATTTGTGTTAGCAATTTGGACAAGTCTTTAGATAAGTAATTTGCGGATCTTTTTCTCCATCGCAGCTGGTCATAAGGGTCTTTCTCAGGGAGGATGCAAAAATGTTGTGTAGGCCTTGTGTGTCGTGCTTCGATTGTTGGGGGTATAGATGTACTTCATCCATCATGGGCTGCCCTTCCAGATGTTCTTCTGGTACCACTAACAGGGCAGAGTGCAGCATTGCTAACAGTAACCCCTCCAAGAAGGCAGGAGGTGCAAGTACGCTTGCTAGCCGCAGACTCAGTAATAGTCCATTAGTGCTGCAGTGCTTTTTATGAGGTATGGGATTAGGATAGTTCTGTTACACCGCTGGTTTGATCTGACAGAATGAAAGAAAACAATAATAGGTCAACTACCCCTTCCTTTAGTCCCTGAATTACACAAGGTATAGTTCACGCCAATCTGGTTCACTTTCAGATAGGTAACAGCCAAAACATTTATGAAGCTAAAATGACATATTCTTTAATTTCACTGTATTTACTACACATCTTAAAAAGGACAAAAAATGGGTCCTTTAAACAAAACTCAAGAACAAATAAAAGGAAAACTGTGTAAACCACTTACAATCTAATTGGTGTAATTACTCCATCAAATAAGCATCAAGTCAACAAAATATTCTTCTAAAAGATAAGGCCAGGGAAAAAAACAGTTTACAATCCTGTTGTGAAATCCTAATAAGTCTAGGGTTAGAAACCCTAGTCACTCATTAATGTGACAAAAGCCTACGAGGGCCGATGTTTCTTTGTTTATTTGGTACTAGACTGCAGCCACTGACTCACACTTTGTGGCAATCGTACTAGGTGTATATAGTGTTGTAGATTCACCTTTTCACTTATTGGTGTATATAGAGATATAGGAAAAAAGGTAGTGGCAGTTTCCTATTGATAAGTCGACATATGTTTCGGCCAAATAAACTCATACAGGTCACCCTCACAGTGCTGGTGATGTTGTTAGTACAGGCCGTCTTCAGGACAGAACAGCAAGTTGTTTGCAAACTCGTAATTAATACTTTACCAGGTTCAGTATTTCTTGTGTTACCATTTGTATGTAAACTCAAATTTCTTCGAGACATCTTAGGAACGGATCTTGATAAGACAGTTGTGGACAATGTCAGGCTCCTTAACTGATGGGTAATTAAGCAGGTGTGTTCATTCCATACCTTATGCGTCTAAGGGAGACTGTTTTTTCTTTATTTATCCCTGTGATGTGTTTTTATACCACAATCTCAGACTTGTCAGTACGTAGGGGATGTGCCTCTATTGGGTGCACTTGCCAACCGTCTCACAGAGTGCGGTTGTGTCTTCCTAATCGGTTGGTGGATGTCTGCTACACATCTGACAGAGACAGTTCCTTCACTTTAAAAACACAGTTCTTGCTGTATTTTTACTGGTTTCTCAATGGCTGCAATCCAAGTTAGTTTGGTGATGTGTTCTACCCATGTTAGTGCACAAGTCTGCTCGCTTTCAGACAGTTGGGGTTAGTGGAACTGGTTTGCATTTTCGGGGGTCAGGATCGATGAGTTCTAGGTGGACATTGCGTGCCTGGAAATTGCCTTTGATCCTACATATTGACAAGATGAATTAAGCATTGGGTCTCTATTGTTAGGCAAAGTTTGAATGCAGTACCCTCTGGGAACCCTACAAACAACTCTTACTAGAGGTATAGGAAACCCAACCTTTGGTATGTACTACACAGTTTTGGTAGCGTGTTGAGCAGCCAGGCTTATCTCAAGAGGGGTCAATGTGAGCTGTAGTGGAGTTACACAGAGATTTACAGTTACAAGTATTCAAATAAACTCTTACACTTAATTTTTTCTTGAATAAACATTATCAATTTATTTATCAGTCAGTTAGAATAAGCCTTCTTCAGAAGGGAGCAATTTGATAGCAACACTCAAAATACACTTCATGAAATACATACTCTTAATATCTCCAAATCTGTAGATACCCTTTTGGGATGGCCCACAGGCACTACCTACACCCTCAGGTGACTTCAATTGCTAGGGTACTGGGGACATTAATATATCACTGTTGCATTTAGAATCATATAGTAATAAGTCAAAGGAAAAGGTTATTTAGAACATACAAGAGACCACAATTATTCACAAACAGGCAAACACTTTTGGATCCCCCCAGGAAAAGGCATTCAGTACAATAGGCTAGGACAAAGTCAATGGGCAAAAGTCTTTTATAGGATTCAGCACTTCTGGCAGGTAAGTAGAAAAGTCTTTGCACAATGTTTTAGAAGTCTTTGAAGAAAAGAAGAATAAAATGCAGGGCCACAAGCTGATTAGACATGTGAGTAGTAGAAGAAGCAAGCAACTATACAGTAAGAGCTAAGTTCTCTCAGACTTTTTACGGTACCTTTGTATTAAAAAAAAATATTTTAAAAAAAGTGCAGCAAATGACTTCTGTTCCTGTGCAGCTCTGCAGATCTCACTGTTCCTGGGCCTCATTTGTGGGGACAAGTGGGAGGACTTCTGGGGACTGCACTGCAATGTGACGGTCACCGCTCGCAACCGGCAATCTTCAATTCAGTGGCTGTTCAGTGTCTCAGCTCCTTGCGTCTAACGCAAATAGCAACACTGTGGTTCCTGGCTGTTGAGATAGGCTTTTCTTGATCTGGGTCCCGCACTCTGTTGAGAGGGCTCAGGCTCGGTCAGTCCTGCTTCCTGGGAGTCCGGAGGATCTTCCTGGAGGTCTAGGCCAGCTCAAAAGTAACGCACACAATTTTGTGTTCCTCTCCATGGCTATACGGTTTCCAGCAGCAACTCTGTGGAAATTCAACCAGCTCTGAGATGGATGTCCAGGTGGCTTACTTTGGAGTTGATTGGTCCCACCAACTCAAGGGGAGAAGTCGTCCTTGCAGGGGCTTTTCTGTCAATACAAACTTGGAGTTTCAGTGCCGCAGCAGGGCTTCACCAGGCAAACCAATGGTCCAGGAGTTGCAGCAGACATCCTCTTCAAGTTCTTCTTCAGTTCTTTTGTTCAGTGGTCTACTCTGCCTTCCAAGCCAAGAGCCTTGCCTTTTATTCAGTTCTCTCCCATTCATTCCAGCCTAGCTCTCAGTCACCCAGCAGGGTGGCTCTCCTTGCCGGACAGTCAGCCGGCCAATCACCACAGAGTGTATTTGGGTCTCCTAGGAGACTAAGCACAGGGAGGTTCGGGCACCTCCCTCACTTACTGCCTTCCCCAGACACCCTGGAGGCGGCTCCACTCGTGAATCCCGCCAAAGGCAAAGCGAACAATGAGACCAAACCTGGTTTGACGCGCAGAGTAAATCCCAAGAAGGACCTTTCCACAAAGAAATGGCAAAAAAAGAAGACCAGGGCAAGTATGACAAAAATGGCACCCTTGGGTGCTTTACTGCAGCTGCGAACGCAGCCCGTGGTAAACGTACACCACAGTAGTTAAAACAAAACCACTGCCACCAGCCATTCAATGAGGAAAGGGTAACATAAAAATGTTTACATATGAAGCTAGACAAAGGGGGAACTCGGTAACCCCTTCAGCACCCTATTGTAACATAGTGTGTGCTAGGTCTAGAAAGTTACAAATGTAAGTAAAGTCAATTGTACTTTACTGCTCTTGGAAACAATAGTTTAACCAAGAGAAGGTATTCAAACGTTTGGGAAATCTGAAAGACTTCCCTGTGCCACTGCACTGAAGGTGCTGTGTGACACAATGTAAAAGATGATGCCTATGAAGTTTGTCAGACTCCACAACCAAAAGAAACACACTGTTCAAAAACCACATACAAATACATGAGAGAGTGGGGAAAAGGGTCTCACTCTCTCCAGATTGAAAAAGTCCTCAAAATCCAGCAAAGTTGCTCACGGTCTCTAAGGTGGAGGGAATTAGCACATTTCTGAGAATTCTCCCTAACATCTATCATGGGTACTTCTTGCGGTTCTAAGACCTTGGCTGTCCGAGATTTGTGCGATATTAAGGAAAAGACATAGCAAGTCTCATAGGTGGTTTGTCTTCCCATTGCACTAATGTCAGAGTACCAACTATTCCCGTGCTCTGGGTGACAGATATCTTGTACTGCATCTAGGCCTAGACCATGGTATGCATCATAAATATGCTGGCCTGCTTGTCTTTTCACTCTCTTACTACGTAGCGCGTGTCTTTTCACTGCTTTACTTCTGCTATTTCTGCTGTTAGTGATACTTATATCACTACTTCCAATACACAAAACGTTTTTTACATTTGGCAGTAGTATTTGGAACATAATGCTTGTACATACAGTTGCATGAGAGCTGCTACTATTTGCAGGGATCACATTATATACTGGTTCTGCTTTCGTTATATTGCTTGGTTATAAGATACTGAATGGTGTGCTTTCATTCATTCTTTCATTCGGGTCTGGGCTCAGGCTGGAACTTAGTGTTATCACAGTGGAGGACATTGGGCTCGGGGTAATTCCACTTATATTGGAGTATACTAGGGTCAATTTAATGACATTGGAGGGTAATTCAGTTGAATTTGAACGAAATTTGAAGGTAATTCCATTCCATTGGGTGATGTACTGATATTCCACATCCCCATGCCCCCCCCTTATTTTCGATGGCCACCCAGATAAAATACGTTCCCCAATACATCCCCAATGAAGACCTCATTACTGCAAACAAAATGGCCACACAATGGAGCCCACACTCATAGCTAAACATTCTAGTACTAGTAATACTATTTCTATCCATATTCAAAGAATATCTTGGTGTCCTCATCTCCATCGTTGCTCCATCTGTGGGTTTTGGAAAAAGCAGTGAAGGGAGGGGGAGATGGAAGACAGGTAGGGAAGAAGAGATAGAGAGACAGAGAGAGAGAGAGAGAGAGAGAGAGAGAGAGAGAGAGAGAGAGAGAGAGAGAGAGAACTGAGGTAGCTGTGTTGTTTTAATTCTGGACACTTAGTGTCGAGTTCGGTGGGGCCAATGTCTGAGAGGTGTATCCCAATATTTGAGCCCCTTCACCTTTACTATGACAGGGGTGGAAAACACGACCTGGTAAGGCCCATGGATCCCAGGGTTGTTCCATTTTAGCACAAAACCTCTGACACAGACCAGTTCACTCGGCAATAATGGTTGCAGGGGTGTGGCATCAGTTTGTGGTGCAGTTGATGTTTGTAGATTTTCTGTGTTTGGCAGAGCTTTTTTGTTTTGCAATACATCTTATCACGCGTGCCAGTTGGGACAGATATTGCTTAATTTCGTCCTCCAGGATTGCTGCTGCTCTATGAGCATCTGATGTGCTCCTCACAGGTGATAAAGGTGTCTGCATTTGTCTGGCAGTCACTTTTTCAGGGGGGGACAGGTGGTGGTCCTTAAAGAGCTGTGTGCGCAGATCAAACAGAGCCAGTGGCAGGTAATACACCCAATTCTTTTCCAGGGTGTTAAATAGTTTGTAGAGCCTGCTCTTGATGAGGCCGTTAGTCCTCTCTACCACCCCATTCGTTTGTGGGTGTTAAATTGAGCACATACAATGTTTGATCCATAACAGGGCAGTTATTTCCTTAAAGAGCTCATTGAAAAAATGTGTGCCGCTATCTGATCTTTTAACATCACACACTCCCCAACAGGGTAAAACCTCTCTGACACATAATTTTGGACCAAACTTGGCATCTGGGTGGGCACATAGACTAGCTTCAACCCATCTGGAGAACGGACACACCACCACAATCAAATATTGTGCTTGGTTGCATTATTCCCATTTGTCTGCATAATCAATGTGCAGTTCACAGAATGGCTCGATAGGGTGGGGCAGAGTTCCTCGCAATAATCTGATCGTCATTCCTGTACTAAATACTTGGCAAATTGTACATTGGACAACCGTAGTTGAGATGTATTCCTGCAAATTTGGGATAAACCAATCTTCTTGAATGTCTACTGCAGTGTGTTGTTTAGAGCTGTCAGATGGGTAATGCAACTGCTCAACAGCTGTGTATAATAACTCCACTGGCATCACTACTTTTCCTGTACTTTGTTGTCTCCACAAGAGGTGTGTGGGTAATTGCACACACCCACATTTGAGCCATATGTCCTGTCCTTCTGGGGGTGCTCTATGCTGCAGCTTGATTATGTGCGTGATAGGGAGAGCTGTGTATGCCTCTGTATCTGGGCTTACATTTGCTGTAGTTACAACATACTTAGCAGATGTGGGCATGGGGAGATATGCTGCAGCTTTTGCTTCCGTGTTGGTGGCTGCATTTCCCAGCAAGACTTTGTCTGTATTGTGTTTATCTGCTGCGCATTTAGCGACCGACACCACAAAAGGTTCTGCGATGGCAGAAATCAGTGTGTTGAGCAGGTTGGCATGCTGTACTGGTGAGCTATCTTCTCTTCTGAACTCCATCCTTCTCCAGTGTGACAAACCTGCATGCACCATGGAGGTGACATAGGCAGAATATGAATAGATGGTGGCATAGCACCCCTTAGAGGCCTGCAGGGCTTCTACGAACGCTACCAGTTTAGCTGCTGAATAGTGTATGGGTAGTCTCATCATTACCAATGTTTTATAGTCTCCCTCCTCTAGGCGTACCACTGCTGCCCCAACATGTCTTTCACCTGTTTCCTGATCATTTGATGTTGACATGTCAATGAAGAGGATTTCTCGCTCTTCTAGGGGGCTGTATCTGGTTTTAGGGATATCATCATCTTTGCCTTCATAAGATGCACAGTCATGCTGTTGCAGATCTTCGGCAGTGCATGGTTGTGTGAGGGATGTGGCATGGATTACTGTCTTGTACCTTACAACATGGTTGTGATGGCTTGACAAAATGATTTTATAGTCTGATGATCTCTATGTGGTGAGTGTGGACTTTGAGCAATCTAGGATTGCTAAAAGTGAATGTTCCACAAACAGTGTTACTGAGAACCCCATGACAATTGTGGAGCTCTTTTCAATCAAAAGGCTGCAGCTGCAAGAGCTTGTTTGCAGGCGAATTGCCCTTGCATGGCAGAGTCAAGTGTGCCACTGTAATAGGCTAACAGCTTATGGCCCATTGTGCTTTTCTGCGTGAGTAATGCAGTCATTAGTGTACCAGTTGAATGTGAAAAATGTAAAACTCCTGTGTGTAATCTGGGGTGGCAAGGACAGGTTCTGTCAAAATCACCTCTTTGAAGTCATTGAAACTTGTTAGCATCTCTGGTGTCCACTCTATTCTGTTGCTCTCCTTTTGTACTTCTTTGAGGCCCGGTAGGAGCAGTCTTGTGTATGCTGCATATTCTAAGATCCATGCTCTACAATAGTTGCATAATCCTAAAGATTGTTGCATGTCCTTCACTGTGTCTGGTTTGGGAGTGGCACACACTGTTGCCACCCTGTCTGGGATTATTCTTTTTCCATTCTTGGAAGTTATTTGCCCCATGTAAAGTACCTCCAGTTGGCAATACTGGTGTTTCGCCTTGTCCACTTTGTAACCCATCCTTGCTAACAACTGTAGTAATGCAATAAAGTCCATTCGACAGCTTTGCTCACTATCGTTACAGACCAGTAAGCCGTCTACATATTGAATTATCATGCTGGGTACTTGGATGTTCCCTAAGTCTTCATGTAATATCCTGTTAAAAATGCTAGAAAATGGATGCAGGGACAAGTGGTACCTCCTTCTGTACTACGTCATTAATGGGGCCCGTTGCTTTTTTAATGGGGTATATGGCCGTATTGCATGGTGAAATGGAGGGCACTATGATCCCTTGGTGGAACAGGGTCTGCAGTGTTTCTCGAATCCCCTCCTCCACCTCGCTGGACAGTGGGTATTGTTTCACCAATGGGAGTACCGCCCCTGGTTTATGGGTAATTCTCACAGGGATCACCTCCTTCAGCATCCCTAAATAATGTGGGCTTGTGATCCACATATGTGTGGGGATATATTGTAAATCAGCCTGGTTGAATGGAGGTGGTGCGACAACAGCCACTAAGGGCCTCTGAAGTTTTCTGTATTGCACCATGATCTCACAGGGTACACACATCCCAAGGATAATCCCTCCATCATTATTGTCATCCTCAAAAAGTTCTTGTTTGGTTGTTTGTTTGTTTGTTTGTTTGTTTGTTTTATTTATTTGTATAGCTCACCTGACCTTCAGGTATCTGGGCTCATTAAAGCACATGAATAATTGTTACAGACATAGGCAATGATAATCAATTGCATTTACATTTGTAGACATACCAAGGGGCAAACATACAGTTGATATAGACATGGGCATGTGGTAGAATAATATTTACACATATTGATGAGATGTAACGTATAACTCCTGGATATCAGTTAGGTCTTTGGGATTAGCCAGGAAATGGCATTTCCCTTGAAGTTAGTGAACAGCTGGGTTGTCTTGATAGTAGCTGGGAGAGTATTTCACAATTGGGCCGCCATGACCGGGAAGCTACTCTCCCGATTTCATCAGACAATTCTCTTAGAAGCACATTAGGATCAATGCATAACACAGTGTGCCATTGGCACCCATGAAGGTTAGTACCCAGCACTATAGTCTGTTTTGCAGACACCACTAGGCCTTCCAGATTTAATGATTGGATTGTGCCAGCAACCAGCTCCGGGAGTACTACAGGTCGAAACATGAAGTCAGTAGGTATTCTCCAACCCTTTCTGGCAATCTGGGGGATAGCTTGTGTGAGTACTTTGTTGCCGTAAACAAACATGTCAGGGTTGACAAGGATACCTCTCATTGCCACTACACTCACCACCTAATGTTTCACTAGTATTGCTCTTAGGGAACACATGCAGACGATACCTCTGTCTGTAAATAAAATTGTCTAGATCCCTAGCGAGCAAGTTGACAGTAGAACTCTCAGAGCATAGAAGGGGGGCTTGTACAACCGTCCCTTCCACCTTGACATCTAGATCTTTCATGTAAGGAACCGTTAAAACAGCTCCAGAGAATCCCTGCATGTTGAGGTCTTTCCTGACAGCAGGAAGTCACCTTCGCTGATGCATGACTTCTCCGCTCTGGAGTCCACTGTAAAGATGAATTGTTTGTTCCCTATCTCTGCCCCTACCAACGGTTCCTCTTCTGGATTTGGGGTCATTAACATGACTGGAAATGCAAGTGCTCTCTGTGGGCTGTCCTAGTCGGGGTAGGTGTCTGTCCCGGGGAACGACAAAGGGTTTCCCCATACTACTGTAATTCCTTGAAATGGGGCCCCTGCACCATTCGGCACAGTGCCGAAAGTGTGTCTGTTCTCTGCTGGCTGCTGGTTAGGGCAGGCTGATATGACAGCGCTTGCTGGTGTGGTGGGTGGTAGGGCCGGGGATCCGTGGGGGCAACTGTGTCTAGACCTGTTGAATATCATAGGGTATTGAAGTAAATTGGGGAGTGAGCCCTTGGGGGCTACCTGGGTGGGGACACGCATAATGTTGCGGGCTATAATTGTAATTCCCACCCTGTTTGCTACGGCATTCTCTCTAAAAAAGGCCCCACCTCCCACATGCCCAGCACTGCCCATGCCCCCCACCTCTTGGTCCTGGACCTCCAAATCCCCCTCATCTAGGCCCTCGGAACCCACTTTGTCTGCGTTGCTGCCCTCCTTGCCACTGGGGTCCTGGAAAAGTCTACGATCTGGTTTCCTTCCCTCTGGCTATCTGGTTTTCAACAGCAATCTGATGAAAATTCAGCCAGAATAGGATGGTGTCCAGGTGGCTTGCGAGTTGGTTGTTCCCACCAAACTCAAGGAAAGAAGTTAACCTTGAAGGGCTTCATTGTCGTTGGAGTTTCAGGCAATTCAAACCTGCAGCAGGGCTTCACCAGTCGTCCAGGAGTTGCAGCAGTCCTCTTCCTTCCTCTCCTGTTAGGTTCTTTCGTTCCAGTGGTCAACTCTGCTTTCCAAGTCCCAGCGACCTGCTTTTAAACAGTTTTCCGCCACTCATTCCAGCCCGGCTGTCACTCACACAGCAGGGTGGCTGTCCTTGCAGGACAGACAGCTGGCCAATCCCGCCAGAGTGCATTCAGGTCTCCTGGGAGACTAAGCACAGGGAGTTTCGGGCACCTCCCTCACATCCTGTCCACTCCAGACACCCTGATGCCAGAGGGGGTATTCAGCAATGAAGCCCACCAAAGGCCAGCGAGCAAAGGGACCAAAACTGGACAAACACAAGAAGGACCTTTCCTAAAAGAAATGGCGAAAAAAAGATGACCTGTTTTTACAGATAGGCCTTGGGCAACCATATTGAAAAATATGGCTGTCCCGATTTTTAGCTACCGTTGTTAGCGGTCGGGAAAAATCACGGTAGTTGATATAAACCACTGACACCAGCCATTTAATGTAGGAAAGGGTAACATTTTGCTGGCAACCCCTCCAGCACTCTATAGTAAGATAGGGTGTGCTGGGTCAGTACATTTAAAGAGACTAGTAAAGTCAATTTAACTTTACAGACTCTGGGAGATGGTAGTCAGTCCCAGAGAAGGTATTTAAACCTTAGGGAATCTGAAAGACACCCCTGTGCCACTGCACTGAAGGTGCTGTGTGGCACACAGAAAAAGATGATGCCACTGGAGTTGTTTTAAAACTTCATAACCAAAGAAAACAAAATTAAAACACATATCAAAATACATGAAAGAGTGGGAAAAAAAGGCTCACACTCTTTCGAGGTAAAACATCAAATCCTAGAAATCCAGCAAAGTTGCTGGGGGTCTCAAAAGGTAAGAGAAATTAGCAAATTTGGAGAATTCTCCCTAACAGCTCCCCCTGGACAAATCTTTACCTAACTTTGCAAAGAAAGTATATGGCCCGTCTTTATTTTTCTGTCAAGATAGGTGATTTTTCATCCAGGGGGGCAAAGTTGTAAGGGGGTCCCAAAATTTAAGGTTTTTTCCATAGACGCAATGGAAAAAAAATGTGTTCACGTCTAGAGGCCAAACTGCAGGATGGATTCTCACAAAATTTGCAGCAGGAGCAACGGCTTGGTCCCGAAAGAGTGCTTTTGCAAATTGATGTCTCTGGTTCGGTCTGCATACTCACTTCCCTGTTTGCTCCTCGGACAGGCATACGATTGGTCCAAGAGGCTACGTGATGTCCGCAGACATCAGAAGCGCCCGGTGATTTGATGGTAAAAAGCGTGAGGTGCGTCATATTTTCCGAAACGCCCGCCATGTTGTATTTGCGGACAGCCGCAACTGACCGCGAAAAGCTCAGTGGGGAAAAAGTCTGGAAAACCTATTTTGTGTCATTTGGTTTTGGAAAGAGGGGCTAGGAAGGGTGGCGGAGTGAACAAAAAGATGATATGGGGCTCTTTGTTTAGGTGGAAGAAGAGCGTATGGGTGGCACAGCAGTCTGTGGACACCGCAGTAGTCCGAGGACAGAGTCCTAGGCAGGCACTGGCACAATGGGGGCCCCCGCAGCCCCCGCGGTGCAGAGAGCCCCACAGCAGATGTCCTGGGAAGGGGCCCACTAGGAGAAAAACAAGAAAAATATATTTTTTTCTTTTTGATTTCACTTTGCATTCACAAAGAAATTATTTCTTTATGAAGGCAGAGTGACTACAAAAAGAAACTTTCTTTTTGAATTCCGAGGGATCCCCCCACCCTGCAATGGAAGACCCTAGGCTGGAGGCCTCCATGTCATGGGGTGGGGAAGCACTATGACTTCAAAAAGAAACAGTGGGCTTCATTACGAGATTGGCGGTGTCCGTGCCTGTATGGCAGGCACGGCTACCTCCAATCTCGCTACCGGCACCGCCGCTCTCAAATGGGCACTTACCGGCCCATTACGAGTTGAATGTCCCGGTAATTTCCCATTCGCAGGCGGCAGCCATACCGGGCTCCTCATCCCCATGGGGATGAGGAGCATGGATGCACCGGCCCCACTAACAACAGTGCCTGTGCATCCATGAGTTTCCCCTCGCGGGTGCCGCACAGCTCGTGAGGTCAGACCTCGCGGGCCGTCAGGCACCCATGATGGAATCTCATAATGTGGCGGCCCGGTATGAACGGTGAAGTAGTTAGATACCTGTTGGTGTATTCTAACTATTTTGCTATTCAAAAGTAACATTGCAGAACCATGGATGCAGTTATATACCAGATGGCATATTCTAAATGGTTCAAGTTTTACAGGTCAATGACTACACCGTGTAGACCCTCATAAGCAGTACATTAGTTTAGTTTAGTTTATTTATTTGTACCGTGCGTCGAACTCTGAGGCAACTGGGCACCGGAGACTTAGCAGAGGTTACAGCAGAATATAGACAAACAGGATAATAACAGTAAATGCAGTTAACCAGGTTACATGGTGGTCGAAAGGCAGACATAGGAAAAGAGTGCATTAATTAATGTGTCAGACAGAGGTGGAGTTCTTGTTGGCAAGCCAGGACTTCGCTTTTCCTCTGAAGGTCCACAAAAAGGTTCTGCTCTAAGGTTCAGCAGTATAGCGTTCCATTGTTTGGCAGCTAGGATCGGGAAGCTGGAGCCGCCTGCTTTTTTTAGGGAGAAGTTGGGGATGGTTAGGCAATGAGAGTACAGCATTCTGATTGGTCTGGTTGAGGTGTGTTTGTTGAACTTGTCTGCCACGTATTTGGGGGCGTCATTATAGAGGCATTTGTGGATGATGACGAGAGATCTGAGGGTGATTCTGTCACGAACGGGGAGCCAGTGGGCATTTCATCTAAAGCTGGAGAGGTGGGAGTGCCACGGGATATCAGAGCCACTCTGAGGGCATTATTCTGCAGTTTGTTCAGGTTGCGTTCTGAGGTGCCAAGAAAGAGACTGCTGCAGTAGTCCATTTTTGAAAGCACTAGCGTTCTGGCTAGATTAATGCAACTGGACGGCGAGAGGAAAGATTTGCAGGCATTGATGTGCTTATTTGTGTAACCTGTGGAGGAGGCTGTGGCATTCACCTGTTTTTTGAGCGAGAGTGTGGAATCTAGATAGACCCCTAACGTTTTTATTTCTTTGGCCACAGTGATTAGGTTACCATCTATGTTGATAGAAGCGTAACAGAGGTCCAGTTTGTTTAGCCGTGGTTGGGAGCCGACGAGAAGGAGCTCCAGGCTTGGAACTCCAGGGAGAGGTTGTTGACCCGTATGGAGTCCTCTTCATAACAACCTGATAGGGTGATGACAACCTGGGTATCATCAGCATGATTTGTGTATGTGACACCCAGGTTATCAAGGCGGTCGAACAATAGCTTTGTAAGTACTATGTTTGAAACAACATTAGTGTGTGTTCTGCACAGTTGTTGTTTCTGTCTGCATAATAATTGGGTCATTGGGAAAAACATCTATATACAGCATTAAAAAAGTACTAACATTTAACATTGTCTCATTGAATTGCATACAGCATGCTAGTGTTGGCATTAAGGACATACATTTTACATTTTTTTTTGGGAATTGTTCTATGACATCGGGCACAGATGTGTCATGGCCATATACCTCATGTTATCATAAGTGAGGTCTGCAGACAGATGCATGTTTTGAGTTAGTTCTCTGTTTTGGAAATGTTGCCAGAGATTTACATTACCTATAATTAATAATATTATTATTAATAATAATAATAATAATAATAATAATAATAATAATAATAATAATAATAATACTGATAATAATAATGATAAAAATAATAATTGCTGCCAAGTGTGTTTTAAAAATAGGTCCAGCTTTCACTGGTGTTAATTGTAGAAGATCTCCAAAAACAATAACGTGTTTTCCTCCAAAGAATTCTTTGCAGTCCGTTTTAAGGATTTCTTGTAATCTGAGGTGAATTAAAGCCAACATTAGGTTGGAAACCATGCTTAACTCATCTATTAGAAGCATTTTAATTTATTTCAGAATTCCGTGTACTTCAGTAGCAGCTTCTATTGATGGTTTATAGTACTCACATTTCTTTGGTGTTCTACTGGAAGGAGCAGTAGTCGGTGTAATGTAACACCTCATATGTTGTAGGCAGCTAAACCTGTGGGGGCTGTTGCAACAGCTGAATGGTTGTTGTTTGTTAACTTTTGTAGGAATTTGTTGATGATTTTAATTAAGAATGTTTTTCCAGAACCAACTTCACCACTTACATAGAGTAGAGATGTATAATGTTGACAGCTACAAGTGTTACTTTCATGTTTCAAACCATATTCAATTTCTTTAGTCACTTCTATGAAAATGCTAAGTTGCTGATCATTTAGCTGTGAGTTCAGCACTGACTTGTTTTCTTCTGATTGTTCATATTGATACATGGTGTTCTCTACTTCAGTCATGGCCTATTCTGCTTCATTTACAATGAGTGGCTCTCCAATTGGTTTCTGACTTCCTGTAACAGAAGGTTGACTGTCCTCAGGAGTGTCTTAATTTACTGTACATGAACTTCTTCCTCTTGTTGGCATTCATTTTCCAACATGTTTTTGTATTGCTTGAAATTGGCATTTGCTATACTGCTTTCATTTGCATTGAATGCAACATCAAATGAGTCATGTTTACCTAATAAATCCTCTTATTTTCCCCATCGTTTAAAAAGTTGCAGTAGGGCCAGGTAGTAAAGTTCTCTATGTTGAGGAAAATGATAATTTCATATGATTAATTAGGCTGGTTTAGGTAAGTTTGATGAGGCTTCCTTCACAAGCTGAGATCACATATCTTTCCACATTTTTCATCTGGGTTCACATAATTCTCGTAGGAGAAATGTTGGGCTATGTGGTACAGGCACATGTTTTCCAAAGCAGTATTTCTGTTTGGGTAGTATGTGTCTAATAAATTGTTTTTCTAAATGTCCTGCCTGTTGGTATCATTTTTGGCTATTGTTTCTATGTCTTGGTAGGATTTCAGTACTCTTTTTCTGGATGCAGCTGGACCAAGGTTTAGCCAGACTATTTGTTCAGATTTGCCATATAAGGCTGTGCCTGTTAAACAGTCTGCAGCTTCGTAGCATCCACATTCTTTATGTGATGGTATTTTTATGCCAAGGCTGTTCAATTTTTAGGACAGTGTTTTGTCAGATGATATGTCATCCCAGAGGTCTCTTAGCACTGTTTTCTCAGCTTTTGTTAGGTAGGCTGTGACATATCATGCAACAGCAGTGGATTTATCTGCAATATATTGTATATCTATGTTTGCATTCCACAAGAAGGCAATGATTGCATTGTAATAATTGATGTACTTTGAAGCTTCATTTCTTTTACTGTTACATGTGTTATTAGGTGACGACATGAAGCTGTTTACTTGACCTTTTGCTGAAACTGGTCTTGGGAAAGCAAAGCGGCATTTGGTGTAATATTTACCTTTGTTTTTATATCTGCGTCGGTGGTATATGCCACACTTATGTTTTTGGAAGCGTAAAATTTGTGTACGTAGCTCAGTAAGTGTGGTTTCTGAAGGGATGTCGCAGGATATGTATTTTTGAATAAACTGCAAAACAGTGGCATCACTGTCATGACCGAATTTAGGAGCATCTTTTATCCACAAAAGCATGTGGATGTGTGGTGCTCCTCTGGATCGATATTCTTTTCTCCAAAAGAAATGTTCCACTTCTCCGAGAGGAGGGATATTTTTATTACAAATGAAGTGTATCATGGCAATAAATCAGTGGTGAAAGTATCTTGATACATTTATAGGGTCAAGAGAGCAGAGTTCTCCTGGTGTTTTTATATCTATTCTTTCTTTGTTTTGGTTTGCTATGCGTAGGAAGTTGTGCAAGTCATCCCATGCATATTCTGCACAACTTAAAGTAACAAACCATGTGGGTGGGCAGAGGTTCCTTAGCATACACCGTACATCAGCGTGACATCGGAAACAGTATTCTTTTGCACCACACATGTTTGCCAAGAGATTTGTTATACTTGACTGCAAAACTTCATCTTTGTCTTTTCAAATAGTTGGGTAGCAGACATATTTTAAAAAAAAATGTAGCCTGTTTTCAATGTGTGTGCAACTCCGTAACATAGAGTTGCTAGTTCACGTTCGAACAGGAGGTGGAATATGTATTCAACATTTTGTCTGAATCTTGGGTCTTCAGAATACATTCGTAAAGGGCGATATCCTGATGATGTTATTTGTGTGGATCTTTCATCATATCTTCCCCTTATTGTGTAGGAAAGAGTAAAAGAAAGGCACGTGCTTCTACACTTTTCTCCCATATGCTGATTGGAGATCCTTTGGCTTGACGCATTTGATATGTTTCTAATGCATTGTCTATGGTGTCTTTGGAGTTTAGTGGTTGAATTGTATACTGGTCTAAAATATTAGATGCAGTAATAGGATCTACAAGTTGAAATTGGCCATTTGGTGATGAATACTGAATTATTTGGGTGGTTTCTCATACGTTCTGTTCAATGTTTATATTGTTGAAGCACTCATTATTTTCTATTCGATATTGTAGGACATTTCTAACTTTGTTTAAGTCTGCTAGTTGTTGCCAAATGTCTTTGTCTTTTGTTGGTACACCATTAACTAGAATAATAAAAGATTGATCTATTGGCCTTTGCTCTCCTAGAGTTTCTACATTTTTGTTAAGATCCGATGGAAAATATACTACTTTGCCACAAATACCTTTTATTTATTCATAAGGAGGCAATTTGGCTGTTTTGGGTTGAAGGTGTATTATAGATTGAAATGGGTGTACTGTTTGGAGTATAATGCTCTCATACAACTGAAACTGTTGGAGAGGTTTTGGAAGTGGGAATATTTCCAAGTTATTAGTGACAGCACGTGAAGGCATTTGGTTATTATCAAGCTTTGTATTTCAGTACATGTAAAGTATTGAGGGGTCAATTATTTTGGATTTATTTTCTGTTACAAGATATATAGCTAATTGGAACCAATGCAATTCCTCATTGTCTTCTATTTTGTAAGTCATACCTACCATTTGTGTACTCTTTTTAGAAAAACTTCTGCAACAACACACACATTTTTGCTTTGGTATTTCAGCAGATGTGCTTTTAAACTTTGCTTTTTCTTTTTTGTATGTGTTTATTAGAATATTGGTGTTTGTTAGGTTGTTGCTAATGTTCTCTGAAGTTACTCATTTTCTAAGTCATCTTCACTTCCAAAATATTTACTTTGGATGTGTTCTATTTTTTGAAGGAGTTCTTTGGCTGTCCCATGTAGGAGAATATTATTAAAATGTTGCAGTTGTAAGACGGTCTTTTTGCATATTACCGTCTCTGCAGAAGATTCCTTATAGTGAAATGGTGTGTTGCTAACATTTTGATGTGGTGGAAGGAGCTTTTGCAAGCAAGTCCCAAAATGTAGTTTAAAGAATGTCCTCGCAGTCCAGTGTATTTGCGCACTGGACAGGCGTCCATGGTTTGTAACATTTCTATTCTAATTGTGTCTTTTACTTTCACATAGTGATTGAGGAATTGTCGTAAAGATTTGAAGTATTGTTGCTCTATGTTTCACATTGAGTTGCATGGCCATTTGTAGGCTGGACGGATTAGTTGGGTGGAAGGAACAGTTGCTTGAAAGTTTGTGGTGGGCATTTTTTCAATAAGGGTTTCATGTGCCATAATGGTCTTTTCTAGCATTTCATATCCTTGGTCATTACTATGGGCCTCATTACGAGTCCGGCGGTAACCGCGGCGGTAAAACCGCCTTGTTACCGCCGGACTCGTCTTACCATTCCGCCTCCATGATTCCCGGAATTACCGGGGCATTACAACCCCAGTTTTCCGGGAATCACGGAGGCGGAATGGTGTTAATCCCCATTCCCATCGAGTCCTATGGGACTCGATGGGAATGGGGATCATGCAAACACCGGCAGCATCTCGTAATGCTGCCGGTGTTTCCTCGTCCACCTACTGGCGGGCGGTGTTAAGCCCACCAAGTCCGACCTGGCGGGAACATCACCTCCCGCCTGCAGGAGTCGGGATCAGGTGGTCCAGGAAACAACTGTGGCGGCGGGTTTACCGCCACCGTTATTTCCGGACCGCCTGAGTTATAATGAGGCCCTATGTATGGTAAATGGGTTTTTCTGTTCTTGTTTATAAGCCTCTTCATTGAAATATGGTTCTGTGCTGCCTGTGTGAATCCATTCACCTTCACAGATGTTCGCAAAGATATCTATGTTGCCATTACACATGTTTAGAAGTACTTTTTGTAATTTACTGATTAATTTTGTTAGTGATTTCATTCTGGTTAAAATGAATATAAACCATTTTCTTTTGAGCAGAATTGCACTGTCAAAGAGAGCTTCCAAGATTAGTCTTCTGATGTAATTTTTAAGGGTCGAGCTTGACTTTTCAGCTGTTTTCATAAAATAGTGAAGTACTCCACGGTGGAAAATATTTAGTAAAATTATTGTTTGGAAATGCTTAACTCTGGCTATATTAACATTGGTAAATATAGTGGTAGGGTCATTAGAAGTTTTATTCTTCTTTATACTTTTTTTTTTAGTAGTAGTTGGTTCAATTTTTATTGGCAGTTTGGTTTGAATATTTGCTACACATTCTGCTAAGGATGGATGAGTATTTGGCATACTTTTATTTTTAACTGCTATATTTTTCTTTGTTTTCTACAGAGTTGCTTTTTAGAAGGCCTTCGGTTCTGTCTGTTGGAGAAAAAAGGAAAGTGGGGGTTTGAAAGTTGTGAAATATTTTTGTGTGTATTGTGAATGAGTGTGTGAATATGAGGACAGACATAAATAGAGGGTTGTGTGATTGTGCAATGGGCTCTGTGGTTGGGAAAGTTGTAAGAGTAGCTGTGCGTGTAGATATGTGAACGGCTTGGGTTAGTGCATAAGAAAATGATAGTGTGACTGAATAAGTAAGGACATTGCAATGTTTTCAGGATAATAGTGGGTGTTTTGATAATGGTGTTCAGATGAAAATACAAAGAGCGCACATGTTGAGGTGTAATGAATAAGAGTGAAATAAATGTTGTTGGTTTGAAGCGAATTTTGTAGGCTAATATTCGGCTACACTGTACTGTATGAGTAACAGAAAGAAAACTACTACACTAGTACACTTACTTTGTAGGATGTGAAGAGGAGTTTTCTTCAGGTTATTGTCTTCCAGGAGGTTGTTCTTCACTGCAATTGCAAATAACATTAGTGGGTATGAATGGTAATGGTGAAGTAATTTTAGTAAAATAAGACATTATTTATGAAGGTAGTAGGAGTTGTTGGGAAGAAAAGTTAATATCTTGGGCCTTATTATGAGTATGGTGGTAACCCTGCCGTTGCTGCAGATGGGTTGCCACCAGATTCCTAATCACTTTTCAGCATCTAGCTTTGCAGTGCCATCAGGACATTACAGGTCCTGTTGGCCTGGAAAGTCAGGTGCAGGAAAATGTTAGTCCCTATTCCTGTGGCTTCACATAGGACTCTATCAGAATGGGGACATGGGAGCACTGACAGCATTGATAATGAGGCCGGTGGTCCCATGATAAGTATGACTAATGGGGCCGCAGCAAGAAAGTGTGACATTTTTATTCAATTCAAAATGGACAAAGCTGAGCGCTTAAAAAGCTGTCCTTCTTGGGAGGTTGTACATGAAAGTAAAAAAATTGAATTGAGGATTTATCACAGCACTTTGCGTAACTTTTTTATAAAAAAAGGAAATGGAGATGGCAAATATTTGTGGCACACTTTTAAGTGGCACTTGTGTGAAGGTTTGTTATGTTGTCAGTACATGCATACTTGCGAGTGTGGTTGCTTATTAAATTATGGTTCTTTTGTTTGTATTGTGAGATTTGTGGTTGCACTATTTACATTAGAGAAGGTGCACTGCAAGTCCCAGAATGCAGTTAAAAACCGAGGAGCCAATAAGCATGTACAGATTACAAAGGGGAATTTTAGCAAGTATGCATGTGCAGAAAAGTAAATGAAATTGCACACACTGACTTGTATTGCAAAATGTTGGAGAAATCGTTTCCATTTTCTTTCATTTATTTATTACAAATTACACACAGCACTGGTGTAAATGTATACATGCATTTATTTGTTTTACTTGAAATGGTGCTGAAATAAATATTTGTAAACACATTGCATTTTGCCATTTTTCATTCCATGTACATGCCAGGCTTTAGTAACATACATTCAGTTTTCATTTTGAGTTTGCATTGTGGGAGTTTTAATGTAACTTTGCTACTGGGAGAAGTGATGTTAACAAGTTATAAAGAGAATGAAAAAAAAAACTTGGTAGATTAAAGTAGGTCATATTGGCAAGAATCAATCTACTGGTGATATATTGAACTTTGACACAGGATCTTGCACTTAAAAATGCTGTGGAAATGTTTTAAATGTTTTAAATGTGGTTTTCATTTCTTTCACAAAAAAGACACAGACAGTGCTCCTGAAATTGCAAATGTGTATTTTGAAACTGTTATGAAAATCCTCATTAAAAGAAGAATTTGCAACCACACAGCATTGTAAGTAATTGACACTTGGTGTCAGGAAGTGATTATTGATTAAGTTAATGCAAGGTTAGTGGCAGGGACCCTGTTTATACGTATTTATAAAATTGTTGAAAATGTAATTTGTGGTTGTAGATGCAGATGTGGTTGAATCTGCACATAGACATCTTGGAGATATTTATAGTAGTTTTTGATGCTGGTGCTTGAGAGTAACAGGAGACATGTACTCTGAGTGTTCAACAGTACATCTGAAGTTTTGAACTGAGTAGACAGAGTTAGATGTAGAGTTTCTGTTTGTGATTGGTGGATGGGTGTGTGACTGCTTGAAAGTAGCCAATGAGGGAGTGCTACAAAGATTCAAGTGGAAAGGGAAGGAGGGCTGTCCTGTGTTACGGGGTCCACAGACAGCGCAATAGTCCTCTGACAGGACATGCCACATCTGGGTCGTTTATGTCTGTCTAGCATGGAAAGGGGAATGTGGGGATTAGCCAATGAAGTCTTCTGGTTGTGCCTTATAGGAAGAGAGGGTAGCAGTTCTTTTCATTGCTGTGTGTAGGGAAGATGGCTGTGGTTGTTCAGATGAGAATACGTACTATATGGATGGTGGGAGATTCTTGGATGGTGAATCTGAAAAGGTGCACATACCTGTGTTGCATTTCTGCTAACCTTGGATTGGAGAGAGTGGCAGCTTTTTGGAAGGGTGTGCCTTGCCAAAACTGGGAGACTTTATTTGCACATTACAAAAATATGTCTTGTTTCCATTGGCCAGATATTATTGTGGTGCATTGTGGAGGACATAGTTTGGGCTATATCAGTGCAATATATTTGCAGATGGAATTGAAACATATGCTTAAAGCACTAATGCAACTATTTCCATGTGGAAAGATAATCTTTTCACACATACCTCCTACGGCACTATGGAGATGCACCAATGTGCTTTGTCCTCAACAAGACGCAGGAAGGTGCCTTGTGAACAAAGGGGTATGTTCATTTTTGAATGGTGTTGGGATGACATCCTTCCCAAATTAGAACATTCTGCTGGATGGTGGACATAATATTTTCAGTGATGGCATGACTTTTACTGATTTTGGCAATGCAATATTTCTTCAAAATATTCAAAAAGCACTCAGAAAGTTCTTGTGAAAATGATGTAGAGTGCATGTGAGTAGTTGTAGGAAAGAAATCTGAAAAGCCCCCCCCGAAAAAATCAAAAGGTTCTTTTCATAGCCATCACTAAAGAGTAAATAACTTACATTGCATTTAATTTCTCTCCCCACTGCCTCCCTTTGTATGATCTGTCCGAGGACGCTGCAGTTGTCTGCGGAGGGCACGTGGCACATCCGGGTACTTTGAGGATACCAGGCATGGAGATGGAACTGTGCAGCCCAGGGGCTAAGCCTATAAGGTTTCCTGGGTGTGTTATGCATGGAGAGAGTCTGGCAGAAGGTGTGTTGGCTGAGAGGAGTGCAGATGGCTATGGCTATGTCTTTCAGAAGGTAGAGTGTGTGGATTTTGGGGGACTCATGGATCCATTGGTTGAAGGTGTATGCAGAGCAGTATGGAGTCTTAGATTTCATGATGTTCATGTGCAATGGTATGGAGTTTGTGACATGAAGTGGGTGGACTTGCTCTCATTTTGTGACATATTGGTCACACTGCAACATCAGGACATTTTCATTGTTTATTGTGGATGGAACAGTTTAAGGTATGTCACTGCAATTTCACTGCAGTTTGCAATGAAGGAGACATGTGGCAAATTGAAGGAAATGTTCCCGAATTCTAGACTGATTTTTTCTCACATTACCCAGAGACAGATGTGGATGCGCTCTAAGTCATTTGGTCCACAAATGGAGAAAGCGAGGTGTAATATCAACAAGGCTGTGTGTGCATTTCTGAGAGATGTACGTCTTTCCATAACGAAAATATTAAATTTGACATTGCCAATTTTTTCCACACAGATTGAGTACATCTGACCGATGCTGGTGATCAGCTCTTTCTGCAAAACATTAAAAATGCTTTGAAGCACTTGTTGTAAATATAGAAAGCATTTTCCAGTAGGTGAAAAAAAAAATGCGTGGAAGCACAGCAAAAACAAAATGCCTACTTTTTTTCAAGTTCAAAGAAAAAGTTTAGTTTAGTATCATCTTGCTTAGTTTACTTTAAAACTTGAAAAAAACTTTTACAAACAAAAAATACAAAAAAGGTACTTTTCTTAGTCACCCCTTTCCCACGCAAAAGAGTTAAATGTTTTTGATGCCACCGCATACATTTTTTAGGTATCCCTACATATTATCCCCACCAAAAATGTTGCCGTATATATGGTTGTTTGTCTCGCCATAGGTGATATTTTTGGGGGGATCATTTGTGTGAGCGGGGTTTGCGAGGGTGTCCCCCGCACATTTAAATATAATGCAGGGTTTGCGGGCGTGTCCATGGCTCAATATCGCTGCTGAAATATGGCAATATTTTTGTATCGCGATATTTTTGTTGGGTTAGTAACACATGGAACAATGTTTTAGATGTCTGCGGATTATTGTGCTGTCCACGGACCCACAGGCTGTGTAGGGGCCTGTAACTTTTTTTGGTACTTCTATTTTTCAACTGTGAAAGGTGGCTCTGGAAAGAACCTTTATTTGTTATTTGTGGTGTTTTATATTTGTGTGTCTTTTTTTCACAGGCGAGACAAGGGAGGGCAGGGAAGGGAGGATGCCACCACCACATACATTTTTTCAATTTCCACGGACTACTGTGCTGTCCGCAGACCCCACAGGCTGCATATGGGTCTGTAACTTTTTTTGGTACTTCTATTTTTCAACTGTGAATGGTGGCTCTGAAAATAACCTTTTTTTTGTTATTTTATTAAGGAAGGGGCACCAACCACAGGGACGAAGGGGCAGGTGGAGAGAGGAAGATGTTGGGTGAGCCTTAATCACATAGGGGATAGTGTTTCTCATGCTCCTTGACCACAGACTCGAAAGCACTCCAAAACTGCTCCCCCCTACAGAGCGGTGTGTCACAGTACATGCACAGCACTGTCACCCTCGAAAGATAAGGGTCGACTGTGTTATGGATGGCCTACAAGGCTTCTGCAGGGATCCTCTGCCCCACAGGAGTGCCACTTGTGCCACTTGTGGTGGCAGGAGCAGATGTTGAGGATGAGGTAGTGGCGATCGGCCTACTCATCCCTGCGAAAGGTACGGCCTTTAGAACTGCTGCCTTGTGATTAGCCCTGAGGTGGCAGTGCATGGAGCTGATCCCTTAGCTGTACCGACCTCACTTTCCACGACTGAGTACAGCCTTGCACTCAGTGCATTGAACCTTGTCTGCCCAAGCCATAGGTAAACCCCAAATGGTGGTAAAATGCTGCCATACCCAGGATTCACGTAGGGAGCTTGGGGAGGGGGACTTCCAGTACCCCACCCTCAAGTTCCTCTTGATCCACTTCTGTGTCACCAAACTTGTTCCGCTCGCCAGGCCCTCCAGATAGTGGTGGTGGTAGGGCAGCTGCAGTGGACATAGTAGAAGTCATTGGGCCTTATTACGAGTCTGGCGGCAGCCATGCCGGAAAAACCAGCAGGCTGCCACAGGACCAGTAATTCTATTCCGCCTCTGTGATTGCCAGAAACACTGGGGCATTACAACCCCAGTGACCCGGTAATTCTGGAGGCGGAATTTTGTAAAGCCCCATTCCCATGGAGTCCGATAGGACTCCATGTCGATGGGGACCATGGAAACACCAGTTCCATCTATGAAAAAGCGGGTGTTTCCATGTCCGTCTGCAGGCGGGTGGTGTTACTTCCGCCAGGTCAGACCTGGCGGGAGTGACACCTTCTGCCTGCAGGACTCAGAATCAGCCTGTCCTGAAACAATGGTGGCGGAGGATTTACCGCCACTGTTGTTTCCGGACCGGCTTACTTGAGGCCCATTGTCTGCAACAATCACAGCAAAACCAGCAGCAGGTTCTCTCTCCTGGACGGCCAGATGCACAATGAGGAGCAGTAGTGGGTGGGTCACTATAGAGGGGCGTTCCGCGGACGGCGCGACTGCCCATGGACTATCGAGCGACACATAGAGCTTAAAAATGTATTAAAAGTTGCCAGATCAACTGAGACACGGTCTAGGAGCTCTGCAAGGGTAATATTTCAGCTTCAAACACCCTAGATTGGTCGAAAATACAGTTTTAAACTGTCCAGAGGTACGGACACTGTTCGCTGAGACACCCGGTGCGCAGCGCGGGTGCAGTCAAATGATAACATCCCTCGATGGCCGCAGAGAAGACGGCTGTCCTGCGGACATCTATTGCATGGGAGATGGTGCACGGATGCATGGAAGTGTCCGCAGGATGGTGCTGGTGTTCCCGAACTCATTAAAAGTGCATCACATGCGAGCGGACATGTCCGGAGAGGTGCTTTGTCTGGAGGCACAGTGAGAGCAGGTGTGTATGCATGTCAGGGTCTGCAGGACATGGCCAGAGTCCCCAAACTAAGGAAAAGTGGTACACAGCAGTGTGGACATGTCCAGACAGGCACAGTGTGCGGGGGCACAGTGAGATCAGGTGCACATGCATGCTGGTATCCATAGGACAGGGGTGGAGTCCCAGAAAAAATTAAAAGTGCAACACAACTGAGCGCACATGTACGGAAGGGCACGATGCCCGGGGCACCTCCATTTTGTTTTCGGACATCCCGGACAGTCGCACAGTCCGCCAACTCCAAATTGAGCTTTTAAAAAGAAAACACACCAACAGTAAACACACACACATATTTATTAAAACAAAAACATACAATCAATTAGGAAAGAGATGGTGAAACGAAATGGGAAACATATATTGGAGAATTGGGGTTTTATACTCACTTCTCATGAGGGGAGGAAGGGATTGAGGTTTCATCATAGCATCTTTCATTTAGGGGATTTAATGGGGTGGTTGGTTGTGACAGGGTGAATGGGCACATGCACATTTTTGCAGGTAAGTTAATCAGTTCATTCTGTGTATTTGCAGTTAGGGGCTGTCTGTGGCCATCTTCAGGTTTATTTAAATGCAATTTGAGCAGGCTTTACTCATTCCCACTATGTACTGTTGAAAAGAAAACCATGGTTTAGTGATGACATCTCAACAAACTACATCACTTGTTCTGCGTTAAAAAAAGTATTCTGTACCATTAGTTGTTTTCTTCACTCATTTCGTCATGGGGGAAATATTCCTCCAACCATTCCAGTGTGCTTGCCATTTCTGTTAAAAAAAAATAAAAAAAAAAATTCTGCTATTTCTTACGAGTTATGTACACATAATAAATTGTAATGCTACAGAAAGAAATACAGTGCACTTACTAATTTTCTAAGGGTTTCTTCTGGAATAACTGCAAGCTGCTTGTCCGCGTGTAAGCAAGGTTCCACTGAGGCAATACTGTTAGGTGTACAGTTAAGCTTTGTGTTTGGTGCATTCCATTACGTTGTGCACCAATGAAAACATACTTCTGGTTTCTCAAGTACAGAATTTCTATACATATTTATTTTTGGATGTGCTACATATATCTCTTATTGTTTAATGTACATGCCTTTGTCCGTTGCAGGATACAACAATATAAGGTAACCTCTGTGCTTTTTCGCAGTGTGAATGCTGTCTGCAAGTCTGCGACATTTGCACAGTACTCGGACTCTGAATCTATCACAATGGCCCAGGGGCAGGGGGGTCAGTATGATGTATGGAACATGTACAGAATTTAAGGGTATCCTGGTAAAAACCCATGAAATTCAGTAAAAAAGATTTGTTAAAAGAACGTTATGGTTAAGTTGCACTAATAAAAATGTAACAAATTCAGTGGAAAAATGTTGTCAAAGGGATGTTATGGTTACAAGTAAAATCGAAAAACCACAGAAATTTGACAGCTATGGTAAGGTAAGCAACCATAACTTGCTCCACCACCATGCACTGCTAAAACTAACACCCAGGACATCAAAGATGACATCACAATTTTCATTGATGACATTACTGATGACCTCAGAAATCTGGACCACTTGGGTTTGTTCGCAGACATATGAAAGCCAACTGATTTTCTTCACTGACTGTAAAAATGTTTAAATGGAAACGTTGCTATATATGTAGAAGTACTTTCCTTAGGGTTTGGTGTCAGCTCATGGTGCACAGATATGGTCAAATACGCAGGCCTTACACACACAATTAATTTGAGTACTTGATGATGAACTATAATGTTATTGACATTTTTTTATTGATGTTTATTTCTTCTGTACTGTTAGTTTGCTGATATGTGCTTCTAATTTGTATGCATTGTGGGTCTTTATATGTATTGTTTGTAATAACGCATATATGTAGTAAGTCTTGACTTATTACCTATGTATTCCATGCTCAACATTACGGAAAACTCTGCAAGGATATCTTTCATTATTTTACAAAGCAAAATTACCAGAATAAAAATATTCTACCTCTACAGTGTATGTGGCACCCATTTCTTATGTGCATGTATTATTGCCTTCCTGTATTAAGGACAGCACTGTAATACATTTTTTTACATATGTACATTTGTTCATACATTAAGTAGTTTTGCATAGATACCAATCACCCCTAACACCTTGTTTCCAACTTTTGAATGATGATACTAGCTTGCATATGATGTCAATACCTGGGTGTTTTTAAAAAAACAAATGTTAATTTTGTTAGTGAATTGTAATGTATCAAACCATGGGGAAATAAATACTCATTGCAGCAAAGTGGAGTCAGAGGATCGGAAACAGAGAGAAGTGCGGGAGATTAGTTGTTGAGGGACAACAAAGAGTGGGGGGAGTTAAGGGACTATATGAGGCCCTTTCATATTTCAGCATTCCAGAAACCCATTAGCCCAGGATCGGCATAAACGGGCTAGTAAAACCATCATAGTCCCCACCAGGGATAAAAATCCCTTACTGTATAAGATGAAGACATTCCATTTAATGGGAGGTATTGTTACAGCAATTCCCTTCTGAGAACTATTTTAGATCGGCAGGTGTAACGCTCACCTGATTCCCGCAGAGGCGCCGGTCTTGACTGGGTGAATGCCGTATCTTCAAAGGTGATGTGTAACACACGGTTGGCTCTTTGGGCTGGACCTCTGTGCACTGTATGTCTGACTCGAAGAGTAAGATGTCTGCAGATAGAAAATATGGGATTAATGAACTGGGGTTATTGGGTGCCTCTCTCCTCTTCCCTTTCTCTTCTCCTGTAGAACCCCAAAGGTTAACACCCTCACCTTAGGTAAGTGAACGCCGAGCTCTCCATCTGCCTCGGGGCAGGGTGCCGTAACCAGTTTCTTCACTGGATAAGGGTGCAGGCCTCTTGACCTCAGAGGACTGCTGTCCGTCGTTAACTGCACGAACGGTAAGTTCTGGGCACTTCAAATGTCTTAAAAGTCTTTTGTAATGATATCTCTTGTTTTGCAGGGTTCCGGCGATGGCGGATGGCGGGCTGATGAGAGTTGAGGATCGAACCCGCGTGAGGAATAGAAGCGCCTGGAAGCACGTAAGTAAGCGCTTGTAGCCTGCTTCACTATGCGCACTAACTGTCCCTTTTATCTTGCAGGTACAAGTTCGGAGCTTTAGAGAAGCTGAAGGGTGCTGGAATACCCACTGGATTCGGCGTGGGAAGGAGTAATGGCACGTGAGTAATAAAGTTGCCCAATCACTTTAAACGCACCTTCTTTTGTCTTTCAGATGCGGGATGCAGCGCCGAAGGCCTCCGGAGCGTGCGAAGAGCTGGTAAGCTTTTTTCTTTCAGATGCCGGAATGCAGTGCGAAGACCTCCGGAGCATGGTAAGAGTAGGTAAGCCTTTGTCTTTCAGATGCCGGAATGCAGCGCGAGGCGTTGGTGACAGCTGATGGACCAGGTAAGAGATGCGCTGCCACTGAAGACCGTAGTGCTAACCTGTTCTTTCTTTGTCTTTACAGGTGCTGCTGAAGACTGGATTCCAGGATGGTAAGCCTTTGTTCCCTTAGGCCCAGGATCAGAAGCAGAAGACACGATGAACGTTCTGCTGCAGAGAATGCAGAATAACGCAAAGCAAGATTCATCCATCGGGTGTGGTTTAAATAGCCTCCTGTAGTGCTTAGGTGTCTATTTCCACAGCCACGCCTAAGAAAAGAGTTCCTGCTTTCCAGAAGAGTTCCAGTGTTCTGAACCTAGGGAGTGGCTCCTGCCCCACCCAACAGGAAAAGTAGTCCCAAACAGAAGAGGATCAGGGGTTCAACTGGCAGGTAAGTAAGCAGCATGGTCTGCTGCAGGTAAGTCGACCCAAGCATTATGAGCCCGGCGCTTCCAGCGCTGGGACTGGGCATCTTTATGAGCCTGGTGCCACTGGCGCCAGGACAGGGTCCAAAAGGTCCCAATTGGGACTGGCTGGCACTCGGAACCGGGGTTATGGGTCTTCTTCCAAGGGAGTCGGGCAAGTCCTGATCTTTTGAAAGCAGAGATCATGACAGCAGGTGTGTTATTGAGCTTTTATGTAGTGTGGAGTTTGTTCCAAATGAGTGATTTAGACTCTAGAGGGTGCCAATAACTTGCAAGAAAGCAAACAAATTCACTATAAAATTCCACGGACATTCAGTTTGCTAATGCTTGTTTCAAAATTTTGAAATCACCCCCTTCTGAAATTCCATAATTTGACTTTCAGAAGGTTCAAATGCCAGTTTTTATCTAAAGCAATCATCAGGTTTAGTATCCAGAATGTCTTGCAGAGGATTGTTAAATGTCTTGGTGTTTGACACACAGACTAGGCATGGGTGAGCCAGCTGAAATCAGATTGGAGCCTATCGGAACAATTGGGGTTTCAATCCATTTGACTAAAAAGCTCAAAAAGGCTCACAACTTTAAAAATGAAATGTAGCCACTCCTACAGATAAACATATTTGATGGCTTGAATAACACTCACTGAATTATTGCATACTGGCAGTTTTGGAAATTATGGTACAACGGAATCATTACTTGCCTAGTATCATTCTGTTGCAGGGAGAGAAGAGCAAAACCAAAAGTTGATGGATGGAAGGATTTGAATAAATCATAACCACAGGCACAGCCTTCGAGACAATCGTTTTTAGATCTGCCAAGCCATTAAATAAGGGGAAACGCCACATGCAAATCAGGCATGGAACCACCCCAACAGGGTAAGACCAGCCCAAACCGCTAGGTCACATCCCTTCTGTATGAAACCACAAGCATCCCCAGACATGTTTCAGCCTTATTGGGCGTCATCAGTGAGGAGTAGCTTGGGTCTTTAGCCAAAGGTTAATATTAATTGTAAACCTTCCAGCCATCAGCTGTCTTGTTTCTCTTTAGGTAACGCGAGTGGGACGGGTATGCCCAGACTTGGGTCCTTGCCTGCTGGGCCTAGAAACCCAAGCTACTCCTCACTGATAGGACAGAATAAAGCTGATTTGTATATGGTCTTTCCCCTTATGTAATGGCTTGGCCGGTAAAGAACAATAATGTTTAGGGTTGCCCAGAGAAATGCCATAGGTTAAGATTAATTCTAAACATTCCTGCCATCACTTTTTTGTTTTGCTTTAGGGAGAGAAGAGACCATACCTTTAGGCTGTGTGTGCTTTTTTCCAAAGCTACCCTTACTCATAATTTCCATTTAGTTAAAAAATGTTACTTCGTGTTTGTAGTTGAATCCTTTTATTTGAAGAAAAACAGATTATTTTTATGTATGTATACTTTTGCGTTGTTTTAATATAAATGAACAAATATTCAAGGCCTGGTTAATGGAGTATAGATGAGCAGGTAGACTTGTATACCATAGCTCCTGCCCCCCCACTGCCGTCATACTGGAACAGCAGGAGAAGAGCTGCATGTGGGACCCCCTTTATTGTCCCTATACCACATTGTGTGTATGAGAGATGCTATGCACTCAGACAACCATACCAAATGTACCTTCACATCGAGAGAGTGCATGGATGTGTGCACTTACTATACAATGTTGCATAGACAAATCTGCTGCTCTTTTGTCTGCTATAATCAGTACTATATGAATTTAGAGGTAGTTTGAGGTGTGTTTTGTAGCTAAAAGACCACCAATGAAGTACTAACCCATATACTTTCTATAAGTAGGTATGTTCCCCTAACCATTCCTCCATTAGTCCGTTTTAAGGATTTCTTGCAATCTGAGGTGAATTAAAGCCAACATTAGGTTGGAAACCATGCTTAACTCATTTAGAGCATTAGAATTTGTTCCAGAATTCTGCGTACTTCAGTAGCAGCTTTTGTTGATAATTTGTAGTACTCAAATTTGTTTTGATGTTCTACTGGAAGGAGCAGTAGTCGGTGTAATGTAACACCTCATATGTTGTATACAGCTAAACCTGTGGGGGCTGTCGCAACAGCTGAACGGTTGTTGTTTGTTCATTTTTGTAGGAATTTGCTCATGATTTTAATTAAGATTGTTTTTCCAGAACCAGCTTCACCACTTACATAGAGGAGTTGAGGTTTATAACTTTGACAGCTACAAGCGTTACTTTCATGGTTCAAATACATGTTCAATTTCTTTAGTCACTTCTAGGAAAATGCTAAGTTGATGATCATTTAGCTGTGAGTTCAGCACTGATTGCTCATTTTGATACATGGTGTTCTCTACTTCAGTCATGGCTAATTCTGCTTCATTTACAATGAGCAGCTCTCCAAGTGGTTCCTGACTTCCTGTAACAGAAGGTTGACTGTCCTCAGTTGTGCTTGAACTGCTTTAATTTGCATGGAATGCTTCAAATGAGTCCGAGCTGGCAATAGACCGCTAAAAGCGGCTTATTACGACTTCGCGGGCACAAGCTTTGCGCCATGCTGGTAAGGTACCTAGTGCCATGCCGCAAAAGGGCCAAAAAAAGCCCTTACCGGCATGAAGCGCACCATATATAACACTACCGCCATAGAGTAGAGCGGCATTAGCGGTGACCGTAAACAGCGGTGACCGAAATTAGCGGTCACCGCTATTTACAGTCACCGTTAAATAGAGGAACCGGAAACAGCGTCATCGCACAGGAACTGGAAGGAGCACGGCGGCCATCTTTAAAAACACAATCCATTGCCATCCTCACCAGGCAGGACCCTTGGAAAACTTTGAACACTGTGGATACATCCCATCATCAAGGAGGAATGCCAAAAACACCAAAAAAGGGAGCTGCCCGCCTCAGGAAGGAGCGCTTCAGCCCAGATGAGCTCCAGATGATGGTAGATACTCTGTATGAGCATTCAGACACCGTTTTCAGCGGTGACATGCGGAGGGTGGTGGTAATAAAAAAAAGGAGATCTGGGCCATGGTAGCACAGAAGGTGAGTGCCGTGGGAAACACCCCCTGCACCACCAAGGACTGCCAAAAACGGTGGGACGACCTTCGGCTGAGGGTGCGGAGCATCCTCTCGGCCAACAGAAGCCAGGCCCTGGAGACAGGAGGAGGGCCAGGTTCCCCCATGAAATTGATGCCGTGGGAGGAGACGTGTGCGGCAATGATAGGCCCAGAAGCCATTGAGGGGGTTGGAGAGATGGAGTGCGGGGCAACGTCATCCGTCGATGGAGGTGAGTGTCCAAAGTCAATACTGCCAATGCATTTTTTATGAAAGTCACTGCTAAGGGCTGGGCAAGGTGTCAAGTCATGGTTGGCTGTACCCCCCCCCTTTAAATCATGCCGAAACAAGTGAGACCCAGGCTACTGCCAGGTGCAAGGCTGTAACCTATATGGCACATACCACACGAAGAGGCCCATTCCGTGAAGCACACAGGGCAGTTGATGTAAACAGTGTGCATGTGGGCCAGCACAGTACCCTGCCAACATGAGTGACACAGACATATGCATGCATTTACCATCCAAGCATAGATCAATGTGCCGTTCACCACCCAAATGCCGACAACCCACTAGAATCTGATTGTGATATAGTAGGCATGTCCAAACGCTGACTCTCAAATCATCACTCATGCCGTCCCTCTCTTCCACCCCCACAGGCAGCGAGCATGACAGCGAGGACCAGGCAAGCAACCAGCCCAGCACCTCTAGGGGCCAAGCCAGGGCCTGCCGTCTACCTGCAAGCAGGAAAACACCTCAAGCCACACCACCGGCTCCAGCAAGGCCTGTGGAGGGTGCACAAACCCCACCCCTGCCCCACCCAGCACTGGCGGTAGACACCTGCCCTATGCCGCACTCTGAGGAGTCCAGTGTGGCTGGGGAGAATGCAGCCACGTGCCCCCTCGATGTTCCCGACAGCCCCTCATCCATATGCGGAGCAATTGAGGAGGACACTTATGAGATTGTCCACACACCTGATGGCCAAACAAACCCCCAGGTCTCATATAGTGACTCTGGTGACAGTGAAACACCTGGGCTTACGGGGCAAGAAGCAACACTGGAACATGCCAGTCCAGTGGCCAGTTCCCTCAGTGAAGCACCAGAAAGACATGTGAGCCCGATTCCCAGCGGGCCAACCACATCAACCACATCAGCCATTGATGCAGAGCGGGCTCAGCAGCTCACAGGCCTCATAAATGACTTCCTGCAAGATAATCGGCAGGCCAGGGAGGAGTGGCAGAATGAACTGCGGGCACTGGGTGAGGTCATCACAACCAGCACAAACCGGCTCTTGCAGATGCCCTGGAGGCTGCACCTCCTGCACGACAGCCCCAGCAGGAGGACACACCTTCTCAAAGCTCCTCCACCCAGACCAGCCCGCTCTGTCGCTCCCAACGTACATTGCGCTACCAGGTCATGGATTCCCCTGGCTCTGGGAGCGCACATTGACAATGCTGACATACACATGTGGCCTATGTAGTCCTTATGGGACTAGTGTGGGGTTGTTGTGGTGGGAGGGGGAGGGTGCAGGTATGCAGGTAGAGATGCAGGTATTTACTCCATGCCGGTAAGGTACTTTTCGGGCTTCAGGAGGCTGGTATTTGCATGTCCGCATTACTTGGGATCAGCTCCAGTTTGTGGCATGCCGCTAATATCGGCATGGTGTGTCGCGCGCGACCCTAGACCGCTATTTACGGCATCGTACTTTACGGTGCCGTAAATAGCGGTCTGGTTGGTCAGAATAGCCCGTAGCGGTAAGCATTGCCTGTAATCCTTTACCGGCATCGTTTTTCCCTTACCTCCAACCTCGGAATGACCCCCATGGTTACGTAATAAATTCTCTTCTTTTCCCCATGGTTTAAACAGTTGCAGTAGGGCTAGGTAGTAAAGTTCTCTGTTGAGGAGTTTTAAATGATAATTTCATGTGATTAATTTGGCTGGGTTTGGTAAGTTTGACGAGGCTTCCTTCACAAGCTGAGACCACGTATTTTCCACATTTTTTCCTCTGGTTTCACATAATTTGTGTAGGAGAAATGTTTGGTTTTCTTTCCTTTCACAAAAAAGACACAAACAGTGCTGCTGACATTGCTAATATGTATTTTGAAACTGTTATGAAAATCCTCATATGTTTTCAAAATCAGTAGTTCTGTTTGGGTAGTATGTGTCTAATAAATTGTTTTTTTTTAAATGTCCTGGCTGATCATATTTGGCTATTGTTTCTATGGGCCTCATTACACGGAAGGCAGTAGCCATGGCGCTATTAACACCATGGCTACCCCCTTACCGCCGTCGGAGGCCGGGTTCCCGGAATAGGGACTTACCGGCCTACTCCGACCTTTGCGGGACCGGTAAATCCCCATTCCGGAACTATCCCCCATTCACTTTTGAGCCCCCATAGGGCTCAATGGGAATGGGGAAGGAGCAAATAACGATAACGCAATTTGCGGTACCGTTATTTGCACTGAAGTCCCTCAGCGAGTCCTGTCCTTAACGTGTGGTATGACCACACGTTAAGGACGGGACCCGCTGAGGGACCCCGTAGTAGGGTGGTGGGGATTACCGGCACCGGTGCCCTTACCAGTGCCGGTAATCCCCTACCGCCTTCTGTGTAATGAGGCCCTATGTCTTGGTAGGATTTCAGCACTCTTTTTCTAGATGCAGCTGCACCAAGGCTTAGCCAGACTATGGGCTTCATCACAAGTTTGGAGGCAGCCATGCTTCCTCCAAACTCAGGTCCGGGTCCCGCAAAAGGGAACTTACCAGGCCATTCCGACGTTGGAGGGCACAGTAAATCCTTTCACGGGACCCAGACCTGGTACATCCCCATTCCCAGCTTCCTAGGGCTCAATGGGAATGGGGAGGATTCTAACAATGGGCCTGTTAATGACAGGCCCGTTGTTAGCATCCTGGTCTGCTAACAGGTCCTGCTAAAGATTCCTGGTCTGACCAGACATCCTCAACGGGACCCGCTGCAGACCTCGTAATGTGGCGGCCTGGAATGAAAGGTGCCGGTCCCTTACCGGCACCATTCATTCCGCGGCCGCCACACTCCTAATGAGGCCCTATGTGTTCTGATTTGCCATATAAGGCTGTGCCTGTTAAACAGTCTGCACCTCGTAGCATCCACAATCTCTATGGGATGGCATGTTTATGCCAAAGCTGTACAATTTTTGTGATAGTGTTTTGTCAGATGATATGTCATCCCAAAGGTCTCTTAGCTCTGTTTTCTCAGCTTTTGTTAGGTAGGCTGTGACATATCATGCAACAGCAGTGGACTTATCTGCAATATATTGTATATCTATATTTGCATTCCACAAGAAGGCAATGATTGCATTGTAATCATTGATGTACTTTGAAGCTTTGTTTCTTTTACTGCTGTATTTGTTTTTAGGCGAAGACATGAAGCTGTTTACTTGTCCTTTTGCTGAAACTGGTCTAGGGAAACCTAAGCGGTATTTGGTGTAGTATTTACATTTGTTTTTGTATCTGCATCGGCGGTATATGCCACATTTATGTTTTTGGAAGCATAAAATGTGTGTACCTAGCTCAGTATGTGTGGTTTCTGAAGGGATGTCGGAGGATATGTATTTGTGAATAAACTGCAAAACAGTGGCATCAATGTCATGACCAAATTTAGGAGCCTCTTTTGTCCATAAAAGCATGTGGATGTGTGTTGCTCCTCTTGATTGATATTCTTTTCTCCAAAAGAAGTGAGAGGAGGGATATTTTTATTACAGATGAAGTGCATCATGGCAATAAAGCAGTGGTGAAAATATCTTCATACATTTACAGGGTCAAGAGAGCAGAGTTCTCCTGGTGGTTTTATGTCTATTCCTTCTTTGTTTGGTTTGCTATGCGTAGGAAGTTGTGCAAGTCATCCCATGCATATTCTGCACAACTTAAAGTAACAAACCATGTGGGTGGGCAGAGGTTCCTTCGCATACACCATACATCAGCGTGACATGGGAAACAGTATTCTTTTGCACCACGCATGTTTGCCAAGAGATTTGTTATACTTGACTGCAAAACTCTTAGGGCCTCATTACGGCTTTGGCGGTAGCCATGCCCTTAATAAAGGCATGGCTGCCACCAAAACCGGGTCCGGGTCTGCGTTCCCTGAATGGGAAATTACCGGTCCATTCTGAGTTTGGAGGGCCCGGTAATTCCTCCTTCAGGGAACCCTGGCCCGGACCTTCCCCATTCCCTTTTGAGACTCCATAGGGCTCAATGGGAATGGGTGCAGCGAGCTAACAAAGGGCCGATTGCGACCGCCCATTGTTATCTCCCTGGTCACCTCGCGGGACCTGGTAAGGACGTCTGGTAAAACCAGACATCCACATCGGGTCCCACGAGGGGACCTCGTAATGAGGCGGAATGGGTTTAACAGGTCCGCTTCCATTAGCGGCACCCGTTAACACATTCCGCCAATGTTATAATGAGGCCCTTTGTCTTTCATCTTTTGAAATAGTTGGGTAGCAGACATATTTTTTAAAAAAATGGAGCCTGTTTTCAATGTGTGTGAAATGTGTGTGTAACTCCGTAACATGGGGGGGTCATTACGAGTTGGTCAGTAAGGGGTTAAGGGCACCGATAAAGGTGGCGGAGCCGTCAACCCCTTACCACCCTATTACGAGATCTCCTTGTGGGACATGGTAAGGAAGCCTGGTAAAACCATGCTGGTGAGGAGACCAGCATGCTAACAACGGGCCCGTTATTAACGGGCCCGTTGCTAGCATGCTTCCCATTCCCATTCGAGCCCTCTGGGGGCATAGTACAGTCTCTGCAGAAGATTCCTTATAGTGGAATGGTGTGTTGCTAACATTTTGATGTGGTGGAAGGAGCTTTTGCAAGGAGGTCTCAAAATGTAGGATAATGAATGTCCTTGCAGTCCAGTGTAGCTGCTCACTGGACAGGGGTCCATGGTTTGTAACGTTTTTATTCTAATTGTGTCTTTTACTTTCACATAGTGATTGAGGAATTGTCGTAAAGATTTGAAGTATTGTTGCTGTATGTTACACATTGAGCTGCATGGCCATTTGTAGACTGGACGGATTGGTTGGGTGAAAGCAACAGTTCATTGAAAGTTTGTTGAGGAAGTTTTTTCAATAATGGTTTCTTGTGCCATAATGGTGTTTTCTAGCATTCCATACCCTTGGCCATTACTATGTATGTTAAATGGGTTTTTCTGTTCTTGTTTACAAGCCTCTTCATTGAAATAAGGTTCTGTGCTGCGTGTGTGAATCCATTCACCTTCACAGATGTTCGCAAAGGTATCTATGTTGACATTACACATGTTTAGAAGTACTTTCTGGAATGTACTGATTCATTTTGTTAGTGATTTCATTCTGGTTAAAATCAATATAAACAATTTTCTTTTGAGCAGAATTGCACTGTCGATGAGAGCTTCCAGGATTAGTCTTCTGCTGTAATTTTTAAGGGTCAAGCGTGACCTTTCAGCTGTTTTCATACGATAGTGGAGTACTCTAAGGTGGAAAAAAATGTGTAACATTTTTTTTTTGGAATGCTTAACTCTGGCTGTGTTAGCATTCGTAGACATAGTGGTAGGGTCATTAGCAGTTTTATTCTTCTTTATACTTTTTTTAAGTTTTAGTTTTTGGAAGCGGGGCCCTAGTTTTTTCAGTAGTAGCTGGTTCAGTTTTGTTGACTGACTCTATTGGCAGTTTGGTTTGAATATGTGCTATACATTCTGGTGGATGAGTATTTGGCATGATATTATTTTTACCTGCTCTATTTTCCTTTGTTTTCTACAGAGTTGCTTTTTAGTAGGCATTCTGTTCTGAATGTTGGAGAAAAAAGGAAAGTGGGGGTTTGAAAGTTGTGAAATATTTTTGTGTGTATTGTGAATGAGTGTGTGAATATGAGGACAGACATAAATAGAGGGTTGTGTGATTGTGCAATGGGCTGTTAGTTGTGGTTGGGAAGGTTGTAACAGTAGCTGTGCGTGTAGATGTGTGAACGGCTTGGGTTAGTGCATAAGAAAATGATAGTATGAATGAATAAGTAAGGACATTACAATGTTTTCAGGATAATAGTGGGTGTTTTGATAATGGTGTTCACATGAAAATAAAAAGAGCGTACATGTTGAGGTGTAATGAATAAGAGTGAAATAAATGCTGTTGGTTTGAAAGGAATTTTGTAGGCTACTATGTGGCTGTACTGTATGAGTAACAGAAAGAAAACTACTACACTAGTACACTTACTTTGTAGGATGTGAAGAGTAGTTTTCTTCAGGTTGTTGTCTTCCAGGAGGTTGTTCTTCACTGCAATTGTAATGAACATGAGTGGGTATGAATGGTAATGGTGAAGTCATTTTACTACAAGAAGACATTATTTATGAAGGTTGGAGGAGTTGTTGGGAAGAAGAGTTAATAACATTGGGCCTTATTATGATTATGGTGGTAACCCTGCTGTTGATGCAGGCGGGTTGCCAGCAGATTCCTAATTAATTTTCAGCATCTAGCTTTGCAGTGCCACCAGGACATTGCAGGTCCTGTTGGCCTGGAAAGTTAGGTGCAGGAAAATGTTAGTCACTATTATTGTGGAGTCGCATAGGACTTATGAGAATGAGGACATGGGAGCACTGGCAGCGTTGCTTAGTGAGGCCGGTGGTCCCGTCATAAGTATGCCTAACGGGGCCAAAACTAGAAAGTGTAACATTTTTATACAATTCAAAATGGACAATGCTGAGTGTTTAAAAAGCTGTCCTTTTTGGGAGGCTGTACATGAAAGTAAAAAAATGGTATTGAGGATTTATCACAGCACTGTGCGTAACTTTTTTTTATAAAAAAAGGAAATGGAGATGGAAAATATTTGTGGGACACTTTTAAGTGGCACATGTGTGAAGGTTTGTTATGTTGTCAGTACATGCATACTTGCAAGTGCGGTTGCTTATTAAATGATGGTTCTTTTGTTTGTATTGTGGGAGTTGTGGTTGCACTATTTACATTAGAGAAGGTGCACTGCAAGTCTCAGAATGCAGAGAAAAACCGAGGAGTCAATAAGCATGTACAGATTAGAAGGGGGAATTTTAGCGAGTATGCATGTACAGGAAAGTTAATGAAATTGCACACACTGACTGTTATTGCAAAATGTTGGAGAAATCGTTTACATTTTCTTTAATTTATTTATTAAAAATTACATACAGGACTGCTGTAAATGTATACATGCATTTATTTGTTTTACTTGACATGGTGCTAAAATAAATATTTGTAAACACATTGACCCTCATTACAACCTTGGCGGAGGACCATGGTGCTATTAGCACCATGGTCCATGCCGCTAAGGTTGCAATTCCGCCATGGTGGATGGCGGAATTACCGCCCCATTCCAAGGTGAGTGGGACGGTAATTCCCCATTCACCAATGGCCCCTTCCCCATTCCCATTTTTGCCCCATAGGGCATAATGGGAATGGGGAAAGGCGATAATTACGATTATCGTCAATGTCCCTTTGCGTCATGGCTTTTAACGGCTGCAAAAAGCAGCCGTTAAACAGCCATCCCGCAAAGGGAACCTTGTAATCAGGCGTTAAGGGCGCCGTAAACCCCTTAACGCCTGAGTCGGAATGAGGCCCATTGCATTTAACCATTTTTCATTCCATGTACATGCCTTGCTTTAGTAACATACATTTTCATTTGGAGTTTGCATTGTGGGAGTTTTAGTGTAACTGCTACTGGGAGAAGTTGTGTTAGCAAGTTATCTAATGAATGAAAAAATAACATTTGGTAGATATAATGGGTCATATTGGCAAGAATACAGCTACTGGTAATATATAAAACTTTGACACAGGATCTGGCACTTAAACATGCTGTGCAAATGTTTTAAATGTGGTTTTCTTTTCTTTTACAAAAAGACACAGACAGTGCTGTTGAAATTGCAAATATGTATTTTGAAACTGTTATGAAAATCCTCATTAAAAGAAGAATTTGCAACCACACAGCATTGTAAGTAAATGACACTTGATGTTAGGAGGTGGGACACATAAGAGTATGATTATTGAGTAGGTTAATCCAAGGTTAGTGGAAGAAACCCTGTTTATATGCATTGGTAAAATAGTTTAAAATGTAATTTGTGTTAATAGAGGCAGATGTGGTTGAATCTGCAAATAGAAAGCTTGGAGATTTTTAGAGTAGTTTTTGATGCTGGTTCTTGACAGTAGCAGGAGACATGTACTCTGAGTGTTCAACAGTACATCTGAAGTGTTGAACTGAGATGACAGAGTTAGATGTAGAGTTTCTGGATGTGATTGGTGGATGGGTGTGTGACTGCTTGAAAGTAGTCAATGAGGGAGTGCTACAAAGATTCATGTGGAAAGGGAAGAAGGGTTGTCCTGTGTTACCGGGTCCCCAGACAGCGCAGTAGTCCGCTGACAGGGCATGCCACACCCAGGTCTTTTAAGTCTGCCTGGCATGGAAAGGGTTTCTGTGGGGATTAGCCAATGAAGTCTTCTGGTTGTGCTTTATAGAAGAGAGGGTAGAGAGGGAAGATGGCTGTGGTTGTTCAGATGAGAATGCTTACTGTGTGGATGGTGGGAGATTCTTGGATGGTGAATATGAAAACCTTGGATTGGAGTGAGTGGAGGCTTTTTGGTATGGTGTACCTTCCCAAAACTGAGAAACTTTATTTGCACGTTGCAAAATTATGTTTCATTTCCAATGGCCAGATATCACTGTGCTGCATTGTGGAGGACCTAGTTTGGGCTACATCAGTGCAATACCTTTGCAGATTGAATTGAAACATATGCTGAAAGCACTAATGGAACTATTTCCATGTGGAAAGATAATCTTTTCACACATACCTCCTAGGGCACTATGGAGATGCACCAATGTGCGTTGTCCTCAACAAGATGCAGGAAGGGTCTTTGTGAACAAAGGAGCATGTTCATGTCTTAATGGTGTTGGGATGACATCCTTCCCAAATGAGAACATTCTGCTGGATGGTGGACATAATATTTTCAATGATGGCATGAATTTTACTAATTGTACAATGCCATCTTTGTTGAAAATATTCAAAATGCACTCAGAAAATTCTTGTGAAAATGATGTAGAGTGCATGTGAGTAGTTGTAGGAAAGAAATCTGAAAAGCACCCAAAAAAAATAAAAAAATCAAAATTAAAAAGTTCTTTTCATAGCCACCGCTCACCACTAAAGAGTAAATAACTCGACCCTCGCGGTAAGTATCGGCCATTAACGGCATGGCGCAAATAACGTGTCCGTGCTGCCCAGAGACCGCTAAAAGCAGCACATTATGACTTCTTGGGCATGAGCATTGCGCCATGCCGGTAATGTAATCTCCGCCATGCTGTTAAAGGCTGTAAAATCCCACTTACCGGCATTGTATGCCGTGCAAATAGCACCTCCGACACCCTAGCCATTGACATTAGCGGTCACCGCTAATAGCAGTAACCGAAATAAACGGGAACTGCTATTAGTGCCGACCGTAACCAAGCAGATCCGGAAGTAGCGTCACCGCACAGGAACGGGAAAGAGCACTGAGGCCATCTTTAAAAACACAATCCATTGCCATCCTCTGTAACCAGTGGACACCTGACCCCCACAACCTCCACAAACCTTCTACACCACCCATTCCACATCACAATGCCAAAAGTTCTGAGGAAGAGTGGAGATCGGCTGCGGCAGGAGCGCTTTTCAAGGGAGGAGCTAACTATGTTGGCCGAAACCCTCCAAGAGCACGCTGATGTTGTGTTTTCCACGGAGATGACCAGACCGGCGCTGCAGCGAAAAAAGGCCATATGGGCCATGGTAGCCCAGAGGGTCAGTGCCGTCGGCACAACACCCCGCAATGCCAGACAATGCGGAAAAAGGTGGGACGATCTACGGCTCCACGTCAGGAGCATACTGGCAGCCAATCGGAATCTCGGCATGGCGACTGGCAGAGGAACTGAGTCGCCCATCAAACTACAGCCGTGGGAGGAGATATGTGCCGCCACCATAGACACAGACAGCTTTGAGGGAGTTGGAGATATGGAGAGAGGAGCCCCGACATCAGGCGACGCAGGTAGGTGCCTTAAGTCCAACTATGCCAATCTCACCACAATGATGTTCAGATGGTTGGGAAGTGCAATGATGCGTAAGAGGGTGTACCGGACACATTAGCACAAGACTGCCTACAGGCAGTGCTGACCTCCACCTTGTACACATGCATAATGCTCCCCCTTTCTGTAGCCACCCATATGCCTCCATGTTTCTACCACCTAAGAGTGAGACAACCTGTATGTCACTGCCTCCAATGTGAACCATCTAGCAATCAAAACGAATGCAGCCATCACAATGTCTGCTCAATGTCCGTAGACCCATCACTAACCCTCTCCCTCCTTTGGTCCACCACAGGCTCTCATTCGGACAGTGCCGATGAAGACACAGGCACAACACCTGCCAAGAAGCCCAGGCCGAAGAGCCACAACACAGTCCCTCCACCTCAGATAGAAAAAGCAAACCCCCACAACAGGATTAATCCCACAGCACAGCACAGGCCACGGCACCAATGTCCAGCAAGTAAACCATTTTGGCGCCACCAACTTCAACCATCCGCCCAGTGGTGTCCACTGAAGGCACTGGATCCGCAGAAGAGCAGCACCATTGGTGAGACTGCTGCCACTGCAGCTATCTCAGACAACTAGGAAGGGGATGTAGATATTGTCATGGGTCCCCCCACTGGCCCCCTTTATTCCACCTACTTGTCCCCGTGCTGCCAGCATGACACTAGTATACAGGGGCAATCTCCTGGAAACTCTTGGCTGGCTACTCCCTGCCCAATAGCAGATGTGCAGGAGGGGAGCAGCATAATGGACACGCCACAACCATCAGCCACAGGCCACAACAGCCATGCAGGAAATAATCACGCAGCAACAGCTACCTGCAGCCCTGTTGATACAGCATGTCACAGAATGCGCCACCGCTAGAGGGGAAATGCGCAAATATGCTGATACTGCTAGGTCTGCCATTGAGTCCACTTCTAAGGACATTTGTGCCGAACTGGCCACGGTGCGGCACGTACTTTCAGAGCTAGTCCAAACAATGCAGGACATGCGTCCATGTGACCAAACCAGTTCCTCCTCGGCTGCCAGTTCAACCCGAACCAGCCCCGTCCACAGATCGGGCAGGAACCTGCGGCGTACCGACAGGGGTGCACCGGGTGCCGGGAGATGGGGGTGCCAATAGGCGCAGCCTCATGTACTGATGCCACATGATGCACTTGTGCACAGTCATCCACACCATGTTATGGGGAGTAGAGGGGGGAGGGAGGCGTGGGTGTGTTGGGGAGTAGAGGGGGGAGGAGGGATTGGGTGTTTTGGGGAGTAGAGGGGGGGAGTGGGTGTGTTGGGGAGTTGAGGGGGGGAGTGGGTGTGTTGGGGAGTTGAGGGGGTTGGGGGGAGTGGGTGTGTTCACTTAGATTTACCTTTTCAATACACTTTTTGGTTATGCACAAATGACATGTGTGGACATTGCTCATTGCGTACGTGTGCTTTATTGGTGAACAGTCTACAATGTCCATGTCCCTGACACACCCAATGCCCCAAGTGCCATCTGCATGTGACACCCCCCATCCATGTGTGCTCGAAGAATTGGTTGATCAGAGTCCGACCCATGTCACGTCCCTCCTGTGCATCGCTTCCTCCCTGAGGTGCTTCCCCATCCCCACCCTCCTCATCCTCTTCGTTAGGTGGTTGCTGTTCTGCGTCAGGGGGCAGGGGTACATTCCATCTGATGCACATATTGTGTAGCATCACACATGCCATGACAATCTTTGCCAACTTCTCATGGCGGTACAGGAGTGCCCCACCAGACCTGCTGATACAGCGAAACCATGCCTTCAAGAGGCCAAATGTCTGCTCAATCACCACACAGGTTTGTGTATGGGCACGATTATAGTCCTCCTCGTGCCTGTTCTGTGGGTTCCGGACTGGGGTAAGGAGCCACTGCTTCAAGGGATAGCCTGCATTACCTGCATGTGGGCAACAATGCATGTGTAAATTAACTCATCATGTTTGACCTCATTAAGTGATAACATGGCATGCATTTGTTTCTTCATCTCAACCCCATTTCCATGCATGGATGGAGTCACATGATAAGACTGCTATGTGTGTGTTCCTCTTATGGACTGTGTTGCATGTCATTGATTAGGGTGCACAGGGGGGTCCAATTCCTTGTGAGTCCACATGCACTGTGTCAGTCCATGTCCGTTGTTTCTGTGATCTTGCAGATGTCCACTTATTTGTATGCTGTCATCCTGGCAATGTTGATGTCAGCCTCATGATGCTCTCACTACGCACAACAAATGGTGTCATGCAATTCAGTTGGGCTTCTGTGTCAGTTTAGCGGTGTATTGATGTATTTGACCCTCATGTGACTCCTTTGTACGCAGTAATGGGGGACTGGCCTTTCAGTTCATGGTGTTTTGTGCTTTGTATTGGCTATAGTCGTTGCTTGTGGCTGCATTCGTTGTGGGGGATGCAGTTGGATTTGGTACAGTGCACATGCAGATGTCTGTTGGATGGTTGGGACACCGCTTCATTCGCATGGTAGGGCTGCTTGAATCTTGCATTATGTGGTCAGGTGTCAGGTCCAGTCTGGGCGGATTTTGGGGTGTCAGCTTCCTCCATTCCCTTTTGCTCTCGCAGCTAGGTTATGTATGCATCTCTCCCCCATCTCAGCCAGGTGAAGTATGCATCTATGCCTCAGTCACCTACCCACATCACATTTCCATGAGCCTAACATGCGACTCACCGAGAAGCCAGGATCTGTGCCCTGCATGTCGCTCCATGTTGCGTGGAATCATGGAGTTCCGCAGGACCATTGAATCATGGGTTGATCCGGGGAATCAAGCACAGCAATGTGTGATGATCTTGTTTGAGTCACATACCATTTGCATGTTGATTGGTTGGTATAGCTTACGGTTGCTGTACACTACCTCCATGGCATGTGGGACCACCAATTCCACATGGGTGCAGTCAATGGCGCCAATGCAACCGGGTATGCCGGCCAGTGAATGGTAACCCACTTTGGTGTTTGGGATCTCCTGGCCATACCGTGGTAAGGAAATGTGTTCCTTTGTGTGCTTGAGGAGGCATCAAGCACTTGGTTCAACGTACGTGAGAATAATGGTTTTGAAATGCCATGCAGTTGCCCCACTGTGTGTTGGTAGGTGCCTGTGGCCAGGAAGTGGAGCACAGTCACCACCGTCAGTAGGGGTGGGATGGCGGTGCGTTTTTCAATGAGGCTGACGATGTCATCATGTATCATGTCCACAATGGTGGTGATGGTGTCCCGGTCCAGGTGGTACAGGGTGTGGATCTGCTCAGCGGTTGAGTTGAATGGACTGGCTCTGATGCGTGGGATTGGGGGCTGCCTGCATGGTGGCACTGGCTGTGCTGGTGGGGCATGCTGGCCCGGCTTTGCCCTCCTTCTCCTCCTGCGTCTCCTCTGTGCTGCCTGTTGTTGAACTTCTTGTAGTTGTTGTTGTAGCACTTCCACTGCAATCAGGTCCTCCAGCCCCAGCATTGCTAGTAGTATTGGATTAATTGTGGAGTGTAACTGTGTGTGGGAAGGGCTGGGGTGTGCTCCTGTTGTGCTTGCCCAGTCTGTATTGTCTCCACCTGTGCTGATTGTCTGCACCTGTTGCAGCTGGGAACACTGCACATGGCCATTTACGGTTGGTCCGTGATGGCGGTATTAGCACCATGGCGGTAAGGTACTTTACAGCCTTCACAACGGCGTTATTTCCATGTCTGCGTGCTCGTAATGTTCCCAACTTACCGCCATGGCAGTATTTACGGCATGGGAGTCGCGTGCGCACGCCCATGGTGCTTTTAACGGCACCGTTGATTACGGTGCCACTAATAGCGCTATCTTGGGTCATAATCGGCCCTAGCGGTAAGCGATGCCGGTAATCCTTTACCGGCATCGTTTTTCACTTACGGCCAGGGTCGTAATGAGGGCCATTGCGTTTAATTTCTCTTCCCACCCCCTCTATTTATACGATCTGTCCGAGGATACCGTGGTGGTCCGTGGATGGCACGTGTCACATCTGAGTCCTTTGAGGATGCCAGGCATGGAAATAGGACAGTGCAGCCCAGGGGCTTAGCCAATAATGTTTCCTGGTTGTGGTATCCACAGAGAGAGTCTGGCAGAAGGTGTGTTGGCTGAGAGGAGTGCAGATGGTTATGGCTATGTCTTTCAAGAGTCAGAGTGTGCAGATTTTGGGGGACTCATGGATCCATTGGTTGAAGGTATATGCAGAGCAGTGTGGAGTGGATGAAATTCTTAGATATCATGATGTTCATGTGCAATGGTATGGAGTTTGCAACATGAAGTGTGTGGACTTGCTCCCATTTTGTGTCAAATTAGTCACACTGCAACATCAGGACATTATCATTCTTTATTGTGGAGGGAACAATTTAGGGTATGTCACTGGAATTTCACTGCAGTTTGCAATGAAGGAGACATTGGGCAAATTGAAGGAAATGTCCCGGAATTCTAGACTGATTTTTTCTCGCATTGCCCAGAAACAGATGTGGATGCGCTCTAAGTCGTTTGGTCCACAAATGGAGAAAGCGAGGCGCAATGTCAACAAGGCTGTGTATATGCATTTCTGGGAGATGTTCACATTACATCATTCCATAATGAAAATATTAAATTTGACATTGCCAATATTTTCAGCACCGATTGAGTACATCTGACCGATGCCGGTGATTAGCTTTTTCTGCAAAACATTGAAAATGCTTTGAAGCACTTTTTGTAAATATAGAAAGCATTTGTCAGTAGGTGGAAAAAAATGCACGGAAGCACAGCAAAAATAAAATGGAAACTTTTTTGCAAGTTCAAAGAAAAAGTTTAGTTTATTAGAATGTTGCTTAGTTTACTTTAAAACTTGAAAACACTTTTACAACCAAAAAATACAAAAAAAGGTTCTTTTCAGAGCCACCACTTTCAAAAGCATAACAGTTAAATGTTTTGGATGCCACCACCACATACATTTTTTCAATTTCCACGGACTACTGTGCTGTCCGCAGACCCCACAGGCTGCATATGGGTCTGTAACTTTTTTTGGTACTTCTATTTTTCAACTGTGAATGGTGGCTCTGAAAATAACCTTTTTTTTGTTATTTTATTAAGGAAGGGGCACCAACCACAGGGACAAAGGGGCAGGTGGAGAGAGGAAGATGTTGGGTGAGGTAGGGGATAGTGTTTTACATGCTCCTTGACTACGGACTCGAAAGCACTCCGAAACTGCTCCCCTGTACAGAGTGGTGTGTCACAGTAAATGCACAGCACTGTCACCCTCGAAAGATAAGGGTCGACTGTGTTATGGAGGGCACGCAAGGCTTCCACAGGGATCCTCTCCCACACAGGAGTGTCCCTTGTGTGGCAGGAGCAGATGATGATGATGAGGTAGTGGTGATCAGCCTACTCATCCCTGCAAAAGGTATGACGTTTAGAACTGCTGCCTTGCGATTGGCCCTGAGGTGGCGCAGCATGGAGGTGGCCCTGTAGCTGTACAGACCTCGCTTTCCATGACTGAGTACAACTTACAACTTTGCATTGAGTGCAATGAACCTTGTCTGCCCAAGCCATAGGTACACCCCCAACAGTGTTAAAATGCTGCCACACCCAGGATTCACGTAGGGAGCTGGAGAGGAGGACTTCCAGAAACCCATCCTCATGTTCCTTTTGATCCACTTCTTTAGCGCCAAACCTGTTCCCCACTCCAGGCCCTCCAGATGGTGGTACTGGTGGTGGTGGCAGCTGCAGTGGATATAGTGGAAGCCATTGTCTCCAACAATCACAGCAAAACCAGCAGCAGGTGCTCTCTCCTGGATTGCCAGATGCACAACAAGGAGCAGTAGTGGGTTGGTCACTTTAGAGTGGCTGTCCGCGGATGGCACGACTGCCCACAGATTATCGAGCCACACATAGGGCTTAAAAAGTTATAAAAAGTTGCCAGAATAATTAAGATACGGTCTAGGAGCTCTGCAAGGGTAATGTTTCAGTTTCAAACACCCTAGATTGGGCAAATATAACGTTTTAAACTGTCCAGGGGTACGGACACTGTTCGATGAGACTCCCGGTGTGCAGTGCAGGTGCAGCCACATGATGACATCCCTCAATGGCCATGGACAAGTCGGCTGTCCTTCAGACATCTATTGCGCGGGAGATGGTGTGTGCATGCATGGAAGTGTCCGGAGGATGGGGCTGCAGTTCCCGAACTCATTAAAAGTGTGTGACATGCGAGAGGTGCAATGTCTGGGGGCACAGTGAGAGCAGGTGTGCAGGCATGCCAGTGTACGCAGGACAGGGACAGAGGCCCCAAACTAATGAAAAGTGTGACAGCAATGCGGACATGTCCGGACAGGCACGGTGTCCGGGGGCACAGGGAGATCAGGTGCATATGCATGCTGGTGTCCGTAGGGTAGAGGTGGAGTCCTAGAACTAATTAAAAGTGCAACACAACTGAGCGGACATGTCTGGACAGGCACGACGCATGGGGGCACCTCTGTTTTGTTTACGGACAGTCGCACAGTCGGCGGATTCCAAATTGGGCTTTCAAAAAGAAAACACACCAACAGTACACACACACACATATTTAACAAAAACATACAATCAATTAGGAAAGAGATGGGGGGTCGGAATGGGAAACATATATGGGAGAATTGGGGTTTTCTACGCACTGCTCATGAGCGGAGGAAGGGATTGGGGTTTCACCATAGTGTCTTTCATTTAGGGAATTTGATGGGGATGATTGCTTGTGACAGGATGAATGGGCACAGGTACAAGTCGGGCAGTGATATCATACATTTTCCTTCACATGATTTTTCACAAACGTCATCAACTGTATAAAATTATTATTTAGTTCATCCATTTTTGCAGTTAATTCGTTCATTCTGTGCATTTGCAGTTAGGGGCTGTCTGTGGCCATCTTTAGGTTTATTTAAATGTAATTTGAGCAGGCTTTCCTCATTCCCACTATGTACTGTTAAAAAGAAAACCATGGTTTAGTGATGACATCTCAACAAACTACATCACTTGTTCTGCATTAAAAAAAAGTATTCTGCACCATTAGTTGTTTTCTTCACTCATTTCGTCATGGGGGAAATATTCCTCCAACCATTCCAGCGTGCTTGCCATTTCTGTTAAAAGAAAAGTACTGCTATTTCTTACAAGTTATGTGCACATAATACATTTTAATGGTACAGACATAATACATTTTAATGCTACAGAAAGAAATACAATGCACTTACTATTTTTCTAAGGGTTTATTCTGGAATAACTGCCAGCTGCTTGTCCGTTTGTAAGCAAGGTTCCACTGAGGTAACACTGTTAGGTGTACAGTTAAGCTATGTGTGTGGTACATTCCATTATGTTGTGCACCTATGAAAACATACTTCTGGTTTCTCAAGTACAGACATTTTTTTCAAACTTTATTTATACATTTAGAACTTTACAGAAGCAATAGAACATAATACACTATCTCAAATGCACAAGGTGATACTTATTCACCCATAATTTCCTAAATAAATCTTTAAGAAGTAACAGAGGGGAACTGAATACAGGCAGTAAGGTGACAGAAGGTAAAGGAAAGAAATAAAATGAAAAAACAAAAACACAGCAAAATAAGAGACCTAGAACACCTCTGCCTTGATAAAGACTTTGGTTGAAACGCGCGTCAGCTTTTTGTTTCATCACCTCTGGCTCATAATGCCATATTGACCTTGTTGGTAGTGTACACCAATAAAACACCATGGGCCTCATTACGACCCAGGCGGTAAGTTACCGCCTGGGCCGTGACTTTACCACCATGGCGTAAACTACGTTTACGCCATGGTGGTTGGCGGACTTACCGCCCCATTCCGAGGTCGGCGGGGCGGTAAGTCCCCAATCCCCATTTACCCTTCCCCATTCCCATTTTTGCCCCATAGGGCATAATGGGAGTGGGGAAGGCGTTAATTACGCCACCGTAAATTACGGTGGCGTAATTAACTCCATGGTCCCTTAGCGCCATGGATTTGAACACCTGCTAAAAGCAGGTGTTAAAAGCGCCATGGCGCTAAGGGACCTCGTAATTGGCGGTAAGGGGTCGGCGCAGCTAACGCTGGCGTTAACCCCTTACCGCCAGGGTCGTAATGAGGCCCCATGTCTACAACCTAAAGATTGGACTATGACTAGACAGTAACAAATAGCAGAACTGCTAATACTGGACCCACAGATCCAGCCAACGCCCACACCTAACAAGGGTTTGTCACCCCAACAAATACCTCAGAAACAGACAAGAGCTGAAGAGTCAGGGGCTGCGGGAAAACAGCTTGATGTGCAAACGAAGAGGGGTCTATGTTGGCCTGGGATCAAGGATGCTATTTCAAGAAATAACTGCAACGCACAAAGGGAGGCAGACAGATACGTCATGAGTGTGAGACATATTTCTCTTAGATTAACAAAGATGAAAACAGGTGCAAGAGCCACATATTGGACAATTAACAATGAATAAGGCTCATACAAGATGGAATGAGCAAGTCCCTAGAGGCCAAAGTAGCAATGGCACTGACATAATTGAATCAAACTGCAATAAATAGGAGGTTGAAATTGACACATTTGTGGTCTCCTTACAGCTAATGCAGACGTCGAACGCAAAGGATATTCATTAAGCTGAAATTAAAGATAAGGGATGTGCTCATACTCCCTTGAATGTCCCAGAAAAGTAAACAGCGGTAAGGTCAACTACAAATGGGACACTTTGACTTATGGTCCTGCTGATGAGACATGATGTACTAATTGAGAAAAGTGGTGAGTAATCTGATGTAACTCAAGTTTGTGTGTGTGGGTTTGTGTGTGGAAGCATCAGTCTGACTGCTGCTGGTGTACCTTGCTTTATGAAATTGAGAAAAAAATTAGTCATTTGCCATATTCTTTGAGTCTGTCCAGTCATTTGATCTGAGTACTTTATTGGTAATTCCATCTAGCACAAGAGATTTTTCCAGTTGCTAGAGCATAATTTGGCAGCAGTGGGGATGGTTCAAGGTCTAATTAACCTAGGCCCAGACCCAAGCCCCAGGACAATTGATTGCTCCCACCACTAGCCAGAAGACCGCAGAATTTCCTTTGGAGATCGATCGACGAGCAAACATCACATGAAAGAAGATACGGTTGGCAGGCCCCCTTTGAGAACATTTCTGTCCAGTCCCCTCAGGTGCCCCGCGGATGGAAGCCGAACTAGTGGTTGAGGGAGAATCGATGCCGAGGGACTCGAGTTGAGACAAGGATGTAAGTAGAATATCAAAATTGTCAAAAATTGGGGGAGGGACTGTGTTATAAATAATACATATATATACATATATAAGTCACAGGATGTTTTGGGGATTATAAAGAAGAGAAGAAGATACCTCGATTCCGAGTTCCAAGGGAATAGAAGGGTGTGCAATAAAAAATACTTCATATAGGGGTATTAAGGAAGGTTGAGGCATGGCCAACAATAAGAATGCTCATCAGACTCCAGGATGGAGTAAAAATGAAATGAGATACATTTACTAAAGATAGTAAAGGGAGGTGTATGCAGGGGAAATTATTGCATTTCACATTTTTGGGTCTATAAACATGTAAGTGTAAAGCTTTTATTGTGTTTAAACTAATAGATATAAAATGAAAGTACAAAATTAAGGTGATTTTTGGAATTATTGACCAAGAGAGAACAATAAAAATGAAAGGAAACAGAGGTTCTTAAAACATCAATGATAGAACAGCGATATATAGAAAATTGATAGTGTAAACAAAGGAACACAAACAACATTGTTGCATAGAATTTTAAAAGTGGATCATTAAGCAGCAATTGATGGTGCATGCGCAACTTGATCAGTGTGGTCTATTTGACAAAATAAATAAATAAATAAATACATTGTACGGTAAGTATAGACAGTCAAAATCGACTTGTCACCATGCGGGACACTCAACTTCTACATCAATGCAGGACATTGCCAAGTTACACATCACAGATAAGGAAATATAATTCTGAATGGGTCAGAGGCACAACTAATAAAACCCTCATGTCTTGGCATCAGGAGGGTTTGTTGCCAAAAACAGTATTGCAACACATGACAACGTATTTGTATGCCAAATATAAGGGAGAGAAGCTGCAGAAAAGGTTGGCTATTTTAGCGTTATGGGAAATGTATCAGAGTGAGAAAGAAGATCCAGCAGAGAAGGAGTGGATTCCTAATGAGAATAAAGGGGAGGATAAAATGCTTTCGGCTCCCCTTTCCCCTCTTAAAGACAAAAGCACAGAGACAGCGGAGAAGGGATTGTATCCCTTAAAGGAATTCAAAGCAGTGGCAATGTACGTTAATCAGACATATGAGGCCCCCAATTACAGCAGTGAGGTCAATGTGGAAGAGAGTAAAAACAGAGAACGCAAGTATATATTGACAAGTAATGAAAGTAAACATCGTGAGGAGAGGAAGGACAGACAAGATAGACAGATGAAGATAGAGGGAGAAGTGAGGAAACAAATGGAAATAAAGGACAAAGCTAAGGGAATAACAATAGTACATACTGAGTGGATGGGAAGACAAATATTACTCAAGCTGGATAATGAGGGTATTGATAGGGTATGAAAAAGAGAAGAAATAGAAGAGCGGGAAAAGAAAGAAAAGGAGGAAGAGAGAGCATATAAAGAAGAGAAAGAAAGAGAATGAAAGCAAAGGGAAGAACGAAGAAGATACGAGGCAAAGAAGGAAAAGGAAAGGCTAGGAGAGACGAGAGGAGATAGAAGCCCAAAGAATGAAAGAAAGGTTGTAAAGAAGGTGAGAGGAAGATGAATACATGGGTATGAGGAAAAGGGAATAAGAAATGAACAGAAGTAGAGAACTAAAAGATGATGAGATAGAATATCTATGTCATAAAAGCATGGTGCCGATCGAAGCACAAGAGTGACTCGAGGAAGAGAGGGGGTCACAATATCCTGCAAGGGAACTGCAAGGGGTATCAAGAATATAAAAATGGGCTGATGTGCGGGAAGCAGAAGGTATAGAGAAAAGACTTGGGGATTTATATAGGCAAATGTTGGATAAAGAAGGGTGCAAAAACCAAGAGAACGTAGAAGGGTCTCTCTTTCAAGGGAAACAGGAGGAAAATCAGATGATGTCATAACAGACAAGCATAGACTGCTGTCTTTAAGTAGACTCAATCTTGATGATGCGGAAAAGGATATTGGTCACACAAGCTGGGGCATAATGATGTTAGATGATGAAATGGAAGAAAATGAGAAAGCGTGAAGGGAGGGTGCATGTGGATTTACAAAACAATCAAGAATAGAGAAGGGATTAAAATGGTCAGATTAAAGCACCGCAAAGAGAGAACACCAGCATCAACACCATATAGCGATCCCAACAAGCACAATCATGCAGTACAGGAGATGAATTTCCACCTTACGTAACCAGGTTAAGGACACTACCAGGACAGAAAGAAACAGGCAAGACTAGCCCGCCTGGAAAACAAGGAGTGTAGGCAGGGATGATTATGGACTGGGATTTTCACAATTCCCATTATTAGAGAAAGGGGAGGACAACCACAATATATACTGTGGCCATATTGGATAAAAATAATTTAAGGTGCAAATTACTTAGTTCAACTTCTGGTGCAGGAAAATGGATTTAAGAGTTAGAAAGAATGGCATTAGGAATGATGTTAGCCATGGGGGACATAAAAGGCAAATATAGGAGAAAGAGCTGACAATATTTGAAAGCAAGTAGGACATAAAGGTGTGACTGCACAAAACATGACATGCAATGGAATGCCATTTAATAATTGCAGAGCAGATGTATATCATGCAATATCCTGATACATCAGATATGGGTGCAATTATGACAAGGAAAATGGGGGAGGATGAGGAACCTGTCACTCATATTCAAGGTATTCAAGAGAGATGGGATCTTGAGACGCGTGAACCATCGGATGAAAAAGTTGAAATATTTTATCACATTTTGTGTTAGGGACTGCCCGAGCCACTGCAATGGCAGCTGAGGAAACAGGTGGGAATGGAAGCAAAACTATGACAAGAAATACAACTGACAATCGTGCCTCATTGCTGATTAATGCAGGAGAAAAATAAGAAGAAAGCTGAGAGTAGAAAGCAGGAGGAATTAAAGTTGGTTCAGAAGAAATTGTCAAAAATAGCCATAGAGGGAGCGGTATTGACAAGTAATGAAGGTCGGGTAACACAGGAGAGGCAACTGGTACAGCAAGGTAGAGTAATGTATCCCCCAGATCAGAGTGGGTATAATTACTGGCCAAGAGGAATAGTGAATGGGCCTAGAGGAGGGGGAAGAGGTGGCTTTCAAAACCCTCAGGGAAGCGGAGGATTTAATGGTGGACAACCGCAATAATGCTGGAATTGGGGAACCATAAGACACATAGCTAGAACATGAAGAAGCAGAGGAGGCATGCAGAAAAACTGGCAAGAGGGAGGATGGGCTATGTTTGCATTATAATTCAGAAGCAGAAGTGTATTTTGCCCAAGTTCACATGCAAGTTCAGACATGCACCGCAACCACATCAAATGCAGCAAGTGCCATTACAAATGCAATCGCAACAAGGGCAGTTAGAGCAAGTCCCTGTGCAAACACAACAGACACAACCTCAGCAAGCAAGTCACAACAGGTTAGAGTACCACAATGGAATATGAACAGAGCAGTTCAGCAAGCACCAGCACACACATTGGGGAGTGTGACTGTGGCAGAAGGACATCCTTTCACAGGTACAGGGATGAAATTATACCCACAATAGGATAGTCCAAAGAGCGACAACAGTCACTCCGTACAAAAATAGTTCTGGATCTAAGGGAACTCCTCATAATGCCTTCTGATGTGTTCATTACTATCTGTGAACTAAAACCTCCAAGAGGTACCAAGGGTCAAGGGATAGGAGGCAAGACATTTTCATTTATTGTAGACACTGGACAACTGTATCTGTGACAGAAAATATCCAATATTCTATATTGCCATGAATGCGCAGGAATTCTCTGGGGTGACAAATTTAGTTCACTTTACAGATGAATTGCCCATCTCTACTGGAGAGCACAATGAGTTGATGCCATTGTTGTATTCTAGTTAGACACCAGTTAACACATTAGGGCTTGACTTAATGATGATACCTAATAATTGTCTGAACATCATTTTACTGTATCGTCCCCCGCATAACACACTGTCTTTACTGGAACAGATGTCTTACATATTGACACCTTTGAATAAACCCAATAGTTCCACCATTGTCCTGGGAGACTTCAATAGACACTTGGGGAAAGTCTCAGAAATATATGCCCTAGACCTAGAACATCAATTACAAAATAACCAATTCACGGTCCTTAATAAAGAACCCACACACACAGACAAGCTTGGCAACATTTTAGACTGGGTCGCAACAAGGAATGTACCTGTTGTGACACTGGACATCAAACCATGTGTTTGGTCCGACCATCTGTTTGTGAATTTTAACCTTCAGCTTCCAATTTCCTTCATCCAAAAGAAAAATGCCATCAAGAAAGTCATTAGCCGGAATTTTAATAACATTAAATCCGCTGACTTACAATGTTGCACAAATGGATTTATGGCCTCTACTTCTGAAAGGAACCCCCCTGACTTTTCAATATGAGAAGGCCCTTACTACACTGCTAGACAAGATGGCCACATTAAAGTGCAAGTCCGTTAGAGAAAGATCTGAAAGAGAACTGTGGTATACACCAACTCTAGTAACACATAAGCAAGAAAAAAGGAAAGCAGGGCCAAACAAGGGTTAAAACACAAACACAAGAAAGTAAGAAAGAGTTGGAAAGTCCTAGAGAAAATATACTGTAATGCAATCTTTAAGGCTAAGCAAGACTTTTTTTAATTTGCACATTATGAACTCCAATAATGATACTAAGAAACTCTTTGAGATCTTTAAGAATCTTGAGAAGCCACAGGCTCAGGTCATGAATGCAGAACCCACGGACGAGGACTGTGAAGTAGTCCAGAGAGCTTTCACTGATAAAATCAGTACAGCACAGGCTAGCATTGCCATTAACCTGGACAAACACTTGTCCGCCCTGATGCCCACTGCCGTGGAGTTACTGCAGTGGACGAACACCTGTTTGTTCGCCTTTGAAGCAACCCCCAGAGAAGATTTGGCACAGATCCTCAGAAAAATGCACCCCACTACATGTGCAGGGGATACTATCCCCTCAAGAATTGTTCTGGAATGCAGGGAAATCTTTATCCCTTTCTTGGTTCGCTTTGCCAATGCAACCTTCACTACGAACCAAGGGCCAGACTTGTTAAAAAATGTGATGGTTACCCCAATACTAAAGAAACCCAGCCTAGATTACAAAATTTGTAGTAACTTGAGAACCAATGCAAATGTGCCCTTCAAATTAAAATTAACAGACAAGCTGGTGACCATACAGCTTCAGAAATATGTGGAAAACAGCAAGATTCTTCATCCCAGGCAATCAGGTTTTAGACCTTTTCACGGTACAGAAGGCACGCTGCTGGACCTGCAGGAAGAAATGCTTTACATTATAGACAGCAGCAAATCAGGGGGCTACTGATTTTATTAGACCTATCAGCAGCCTTCAGTCTTGTGGACCACACAAAATCTGCTTAATAGTCTCATGGACCACAGGGGCTGCTCCAGTAGAATGATTGACTGGATTAATTCCTTTCTTCGGGACCGAAAGTCAAGAGTAGTCTTGGGCAATGCATGAGGTAAGTCTGAGCTGATTAACTGTGGTGTATCGCAAGGAGCATGTCTCTCACCAGTCTTGTTTAACATCTTTGGCCACACCCTATGTGACCTTTTGGATTGCTTAGATGTTTTCTTTTTTCTTTGAATTATGCAGGGCTGAGTGGGGAATACCAAAAAGATTTGGAGAGCGTAGAACACATTTATAAATCCAACCAAATTTGAATAACTACAAAGAGAGTCTGTCTGAACCCTGACAAGACTGAGTTCTTGATATTCGGATCCACTCAGTCACATGCTAAATTAGCCACACAGTACAAGGGTTTCACTGTTGATAGACACTATATAAAAACAGCCCAGAAAGTCAAGACCCTGGGGATCACATTGGAGCCATCACTTGGTGCAGAAACACATGTATGCATTATCATGAACAATTCCCAATATCATCTAAGACTGATCAGACTAGTAAAGCCTTATGTTTCCTTGGCAAATTGTACTACACTACTCCGAGCTGTGATAATACCTAGGCTTGACCATTGCAGTGCACTCCTGGCCGGAGCAGGCGAGGGCTCTATCAGAAGACTTAAGACATTACAAAACGATGCAGTCCGCATTATTAAAGGAACTGCAAGACGCAACCCGGTATATGTGCATAGGAGGGAGCTATGCTGGCTGCCAGTAGAGGCCAGAGTATGCTTTAAGATGGGCACCATTGTGCACAAATGCCTATACGGACAAGCACCAGAATACTAAAAGAAGCGCCTGACCTTGGAGAAACATCTTAGAGTCACCTGGTCTAAGGACTCAATGCGTCTGACTCAACCTAAATCCAAACGAGTCAGAGGGAATGGAAGCTCCTTCACAGCCCAGGCAGGGTTGATCTGGAATAGCTCACCACTGAATTGCGTATGGAAGAAAACAGCACTACCTTTAGAAATGTCGTAAGGTGCTATTGTTTGTCTAGATTGTGAATTTACCATTGGATTACATGATGTGCCCTTATGCCTGTGGGCTCCAGCGCATTATAAACAAATAAACAAACATAAACATAAACAAACAAACATGACAATATCTTTTACTGACGAAGGAATGGTGTGTTCCACCCCAGGGGTACATTATCTAACAGTGAGAGAACTTATATTATCCTTTACAGGACAGAAGGCATTATGATGAGTCCCTTAGATCCAGAAGTTTTTTTTTTTTGTATGGAGTGACTGTTGTATTATCATGGTTACCCAGACTGATAGACAAATTATTAAGAATACCTGATGAGTTTTTCAGGGACGCCATTTTGGGATTGCCAGGAGTAGCACCTGCGACCCCTGAGGTTACCCTTGCTACCCCTGTGGCCTCCCTTGCTACCCCTAAAATTATTTTTTTTAAATGTTTTTTTTTTCTTTTTAAAAAGAAGTTTCTGGGCTGTGGCCAGCACCATGTGGCTCTCTGTTTCTAGAGTGGCTGGCTTTCTTGTTCAGGCCTCTTAAAAAACAAGGGGTTATTTTTGGAATTCTATACAATAATTGCAAGACTCGTTAACGGTTTAATTTAGGCACATTTCAGGGGGTGAGTCACTGATTTAGTCTTTCCTTAAACACCTCAAATTCACAATGCGGACAAAAACCAAAGAATAGAATAAGCATCCATTTTGGACTATGTATTTTACTTTTCAGAAGTTAAACTTATAGCATGTTTTTTTCTGCCATTTTCTCTGTTACGACCATCACAAGATATTCCATCTCGTTGTCCTCGGTCACTTGTCAAAATCCTTGTGCCTAAAAGCTTGAGTACAGTGTAGAAATGTTTGACCATAGCACATAAAGTGGACCTTGATTTCATGGTGCCACAATTCATGCTTTGTTGTAATGTGTCTATCTTTCCTATCTCCATGGCATGCTGTTCAGGATCTTTGTTTGCATGAATGAGGTAGCACATGGCCACGGTACGGGATGCCATGTGAGTGCGCTGCTTTCCCTGCGCTACTCTAAATTCTTTAATACACAGTTATGAACCCTGCCAGTGGTATGTATTTTGCCCACCTCTGAAGCCTGAAATGTAAATCCATACAGGCTTGACATGTGCCCAACTTTGCACCAGACCATGAACTGGCCTGCTGTTAAATCTCAGGTACCAGTTTAATGGTATCCACTACAGAGTGTAATTTGCTTTCTGACTTTGAGAACATTCCGACATTGAATTGCTCATTATACTATAGCCGGTAAGATAATTCAGTAGGTTGAGTGCTTGCTGCTGCAATGTGTGTGTGATCGGCAGGTTGCAGGTTCGAATCCCGGCAAGGCCAACTCAGCCTTTCATCCTTCTGAGGTTGTACCAATACAGGTTGGGTGATGTCGTATGTATACTTGTTCTATATAAAGCGCTTAAGCGTAAGTGCTATATAATAACACTATATAATGGTTGTGTTGAGCTATCCCTTGATAGTGCGCCGAAAAATAATGGAATGGCAAGTAGTGATGATTAATCAATTCCTGTTTATTTTTGTGATGTTAGAGCCTTTGTGGATGACACGTGTTTCGGCAGAGCTGCCTTTATCGAATCCAGGCACGGAGGACTTCTTTGTATCAGGTGGGATTCATCCCTGTGAACTTCAGCACCTTTATGCATTATGCAGTGACTTATGAGCTATCTATATAGCCTGGATTCGATAAAGGCAGCTCTGCCGAAACATGTGTCATCCACAAAGGCTCTAACATCACAAAAATAAACAGGAATTGATTAATCATCACTACTTGCCATTCCATTATTTTTCGCCGCACTATCAAGGGATAGCTCAACACAACCATTATATATTGTCACAAACGGAGTGGAGGGACTCTAAGTCTCCGTAGTAGCTAAACCTGGTGCGACGCAAGATCTTTAACATCACCTCAACTATCATGGACAAACCCTTTTAATTTAACGGGGCGCGTAGGTACTGCAGCAGGTGTCATCACAAACAGTCCCTCACCAAGAATGCTATATAATAACACATCATTATCATTTGGCCTTGAATATCTGCTTGCATTCACAGTAATTTGGTAATATGAGCATGCACACATTGATATTGGCTATCCATTCTTGCATGAAATGAATATCAGATTACAGTGATATTGTAACCATATTTTTTGTAGTGTACTTATGAACAATGCTATGTGATGCCACTAAATGTTTTGTCAAGGGGTGAAAGGTCATATTCCATTGCTTCCCGTGTTGTCACTTCGGAGTGGGGTCAAATGACATCACTTCCTGTGATGTCATCAGACATCAAGGGTCAGGTGACGTCACTTCTGCTAACTTTGGCATTTTGGTGAAATGACATCCTTGGAGTTTTTGTTCAGACCAGAAATCCCTATGGATGATGATGAAGGGCAGATTATTCCCTTAGCGTTAGAAGTAGCAGTGGTCAGAGAGGAAAGAGCAGTCCTTCATGGGACAGATGATGAGGAAAGAGAATGGAGAACAGTGATAGCCCTGAGTGAAGGATACCGGTTGACAGATGTGACGGATGAGTAGCTGTTTAAAGATTAATATTTTCCAGGACGATTTAGAGAAAGTACCAAATACTTATGGACCACAAGTACATATGATGCAGGTCTATTAAAAGGGGTAGGAGCAGTTAAAATAAAACTGACACCAGGAGCACTCTTGACATGATCAAAGCAATACCCCATGTCTAGAGAGGCGATGAAGGTATATTTGGACAATTTCCATTTGAATAAAGCAGGAAATATTGGTCCCATTCGATTCTCCATGTAACATGGCTATGTAGCCAGTGAGAAAATCAACGGGGGTCATGGAGATTTATACAGGACCTTCATCCTCTAAACAATATCATCAAAGCTGCGTTTCCTTTCATTCCAAATCCTGTGACAATATTGTGCAACATCCCATCCAAGGCAAGTATTTTACAGTTATAGACTTAAGACATCCGTTCTTTTCAATTCCCCTTTACGAAGACTCACAAGATTTGACTTCCTTTTTGTACAGAAATATCCACCTGAAACATACTTGTTTTCCCCAATGTAGTGTGAGTCCCTCTTGATCTTTAACAGAATCCTTCAGATGGACCTGGACAATGTCCAGCTCGAAAGTGCAATAGTTCAATACTTGGATGACATTTTGGTTTGCAGTGAGACAGAAGAAAGATGCAGAGGAGATTCAGTTAGACTCATGACTATACTCTCAGACAAGGGGTATAAGGTGGACAAAGAGAAGTTACAATATTGCCAGAATGAGGTTTTGTATATAGGACAATTTATTTCTCATGAGGGGAGGAAAGTGATACCTGAGAGAGCAGAATAAATTATGAATACTGTAGAACCTAAAACAGTGAGGGAAATGCAACAATTCTAGGCCTATGAAATTATTGTAGGGCCAGAGTTTTTGATTACAGTACTTATATTCAAACACTTATAAAAGCACAGGTGGGCAAGAGGAAAATAATGTGGACAGATGAGATGACTGAAGGATTTGAAGAATTGAAAAAGGTGATCAGTACAGTCCCTGTATTGGGAATTCCAGATTAGCATGACAAGTTTTATTTTTTTTCTCATTCGAATGGAGAAGTTATGACAGCAGTTCTTACAGTCTTTAGCTGCTGCTGCATTCATGATTGAAAAAGCTTCAAGTATAACAATGGGGTGTTCACTAACACTATTTGTAGAGCATGCATTATTTGCAATTTTAGAGAAGCCCAAAAGTACATTGACCACACAAAGAGCATCAGGATACAAGGTCATTTTATCAAATCCTGTGATTAAAATTGTTAGATGCAAGACAGTGAACCCAGTAACACTCATAGCTGAACCAGAAGGGGAAGATGATTATGTACAGGATTCGCAAATCCACAGCAAAGACTAGTGGTGCTTATCGCTGCGCTTCAGAGATTCGAAGATAGGAAGTGATGGTGTACTCTGACTCTACCTATGTGACGTCAACTGTACATGCAGATATGTCACACTGGAAAAGGAGTGGCTTCCTTCATGCAGACAGCACTCCAGTGCAACTTTGTGTCACTATTGAATAAATGTATTGAAGTATTAGCACTCCCATTTACTTTTTCAGTCATAAAATGCGCAGCCCACACTAAAAGAGAAGATGGAATTTCCAGTGCAAACAAAGCTGCAGTTTTAGAAGTTAAGAAAGGCGACTACTCCCCAAAAAAAACACATTTTGAAATCGAAAGTATTAAACAGATGACAGGACGATGCATGTTTGTAAAGGAGGGCTTTAACATTCTATCTATTGTCCAGCTAATTGAGATACAAGGACGAGCACCACAAGAAGAAAAGGAGTTGTGGAAGAAACAGGGGTGTTCATTATCCACTACTGAGGCAATTTGGGGACAGGATAGCACTGGAAAGTCAATTATGCGTATAGCATTATTGAGGCTAGCAATGTACCTGCTTCACCATCACAGGCATATGACTTGAGGGAGTCTAGCTGCAACAATTGCAGAAGAGTGGTTCTCGCCAACTCTGTTAGAGTATGTGGCACAGTGTTTTGTAAATTGCATTGTGTGCCAGAAATGTACAGCAGAACACACTTTGCGAGCAGTGAGAGGAGCAATTCCTAAACCTAATGGCCCATTTTAGCACCTACACATAGCTTATGTGGACATGCTGCAGACATGCAAATGTTACAGATATAAGCTGTTTGTGGTATGTCCTTTTTCTAGATGGATCGAGGCAGGGCCAAGCACACACCCTGATGTCATATGTGCTGCCAAGTTCCTTGTAGGTGAAGTCTTTCCAAGATGGGGTGTGTGTGAGGTTTTGCGGTCTGACAATGGACCACATTTTGTAAATGAACGTTTTGAAAAAATAGTTCTTCTATTAGGCATTAAGCAGATGTTTTCCTCTGTGTATCACCCTCAGGTGAATAGCACCTGTGAATGATTAAACAGATTGTTGATGGGAAGGATAGTAAAAGTCAAGATGTCTTTGAAGAAGGGATGGCCATATTGCCTACCCATTGCCATAAATGCCCTAAGAAACCAGCCTGGCTCAGATCACCATCTAACTCCTAATGAGTTGGTGACTCGATGCTGCATAAAAACTCCCCTTGCTCCTCCAACTAGGTTGAATACTGATTCCCATAGTGTAGGGAAGGTATTAGGTGATGAGATGCATGATTACCTAACATAAATGACTGCAAGTGTTTCTTTCATGTCTCGATAAGTCAAAAACTGGAGGGAGGGGTCAAAGAGAAGTGACAAAAACAATAAATTCATTAAAGTAGAAGATTTGTTGAAAAACCCAGGTGCTGGCACAAAAATGTGTATGCACTTGAAGTATGGCCCACTTTGTAGGCTTGCACAAGGTGTAAGAAGTTACCCCAAGAGCTGCAAAATTAAAAGGAAGGCAAGCTTGGCTACATTTGTATGACATCAAGCCATATAAATGAGAAACTCTGAACCCTACTGAAGATACCGAATGTGAAGCATGAAAAGAAGTTCTGCGCATGCAGACTCGTTCGATGGCCAGGAGCAAAGACAAGTAGGATGAAGAGCATGACAGTATTTTGGACTAAGGGTCAATATCCACATTTGCTATAGAGTAAATAGACTTGCAGTTATCCTGCAACTTTCTTTCTGACCAGGCCCCAGGAACATTAAGTTGAACTAGCATAGTTGAAAGAAGAAAAGCAAACCTTTTCTTTTTGTGTTACCTATTGCAATAACATCACACACATTTCTGTTTGTACCTACATATTACAGTCTTATCCCGCTTTAGTGAGAAGATACGTGACTATAGTAACATTTTCTGGAAATCCTAAGAACAATTATATATAATTTTCAGAATAATTGTAGCGATCAATATGCAGTTTTTGATCTAAAAGCGTGCTTTATAAAGAATTACAGAGTAACATATTTAGAATTAAAAACAAAATTATGAGGTTTCAGAATATATGAGATTCATTGTCATCAAGAACATTGATGAGTTTTCATGGAATACATAATTATGATGTCATTCTGTGTTATGATTTGTGTTTTTTTCCACCTGATTATTATGCCATTTAGACATGTTATGAAAAGTAATGCATGCATGATAGGTAACAATGAGACAGTAACTATGATCCCTGAAGGAATCACATCAGCATTTTGTTACAATCTTACTAGGCATGTTGTAGTATTTAAAAGGGATATTGTGGAAAATCATGAAGATATAAATACATATCCTGATAATTCGGCTCATTTAAAAAATAACTTATGGTATCAGCACATGAAAAAGGTGGAACAACGAAAGTTAGATGAAAGCTGTTATGTGTTCCCTAATACCTTATGCCTTGGGAACCTCTAAAACAATCATAGCAACAGAAGTATCAGTGAAAAAGACACATTGCCTGACACATCTTGCACTTTGCCTAACAAGAGGATAGTTTCAAGGCAGAACAGCATCTATAGTGTGGATAAATAACGTGACATTTCAAAGAGAACACAATTATGTACAATATTTAAAGACAAGACAGAAAAAAGCATCATATGATAAAATACAAACAGACTGGAATACATGGAGCAGAAATCAAGATTGAAGAAAATAAGATGCTATAATGCAAAGTTAAGAATATGAATGAAATACGAGAATGCTGGAAAAGAGGTCACCTACAAATCAAAGTAACAGTGCTTACTCCTGAATGATGGGCTGATGTATTGTTTGTGTGCAAAGCAGCAGCATAAACCGGACAATGGGAAGTAGTTGTGGTAAATGCAGAAAAAGAATGTTAAGACCAATGTCTTAAGATTGCAAGATTGTTGACATATGTTGACAATGAGGGAGGACCATTTGGCCAATGCTTTAATCCCCGATTGGGGGAGGTCTCTGTCGGGGCACCATACATATGCAGGATGTTGTAGCTCCATAGTGTTCCTCCATGGGGTTCCAAAACTGCACTTGCGTCGCCCCGGGGAGACCCCACTAGAAACAGGCCCCTCTCAGGGGCAAAGCTTAATATGTTGGGTTCGAGGCGTTATGGGAGCTAAAAGGGGCATCGGGTTGGTGGCTTCACTTTATGGTCACAAAACCTGTCCAGTGGTAATCAATAGGGTGTGGCCCTTTTCAGGTTTTTGCTTTCTTATTTGTTGTTTGCTTGTTCTATTTTTGTTTTAGAAATGTATTACTAGGATGCACTGTGATGACCTTTTGGCTGAATAAAGTTGTTTGACTGACTGACTGACAATGAGGGAGGACCATTGCAAATACTACCCCTGAAGAATGTCTCTTTATGTTTCAGAAATAATGGTATGGTGAAAGTTGGATGAAATCACCAGTATGGATGAGTTTTTGATGTACCAGGCATGAGGGGAGGAACAGCACTCCTGATGGACCATTATTGGGCCTGTGAATCAAGAGCATATATAAAGTTACCACCAAAATGGGGAGGAGTTTGTTCATTGGTGCTGATAAGCCTTAGTAGTGCTACAAAGTGATCTGCAGATTACAGACTTTCCAAAGATGGACACTCACCTGAGGAAGAAAATATCCTTTCAGCGAAGCAGACAGAAGAACGAAAATTATGTCTCTGCAAACTCAATAGAAGCCTATTATGATATTCCAGATGAGCACAAGTTGTTCAGCAGAACAACAGTGATATTCACCATAATATTCCTGCCAGGAATTCAGACTGCAGTAAATGCTAAATGGTTACAGATAGCCAGATGGGAGCTTCTGCATACGATCAATACAACAATAAAAGGATTTAATGCGATCAGCGAAGAATTGATGGCAATCAGGTTCATGGTCCCCCAGAACAGGTATGCCCTGGACTTAATGACAGCAATGGAAGGAGGTGTGTGCGCAAAATTTGGGCCTTCTTGCTGAACATTTACACCTGCCCATGATGAAGACAATGGGACTCTGACAGAATCAATAATTATGTTGTCAACCTTGCACACGAAGATGAAGAATGAAGTTCATGAGCCTCAGGATGATGGCTTGTTTTTGTCTCTGTTTTCAAGGATTCCAACTTGGTCGGTGGATGACTTCAAATTCCTTGGAGAACTACTAGTGTTTGTACTGCTATGGTTTTGTCTCATTGGGATCATCTTAGGACAATAAGAAGACAGCCAAGAAAGCTATTTGGATGAAGATCATAATTGACATAGGGCCTCATTACGACCCTGGCGGTAGCCGTGCCCTTGTTAAGGGCACGGCTGCTGTCAGTAATGATTTTTTTACCGGAGCCCAGAAAAGGGCAATAACCATGTCATGCCGACCTTGGCGGACCCGGTAATTGCTCTTTTCTGGGTCCGGTAAAAATGAATCCCCATTCCCATTTGAGCCCTACAGGGGCTCAAATGGGAATGGCGAGGATGCTAACAACAGACCCATTAATGACGGGCCTGTTGTTAGTATCCTGGTCTACTAGCGGGTCCCGCTAAGGATGCCTGGTCTGGACAGGCGTCCTGAGCAGGACCCACAGCAGACCTCGTAATGAGGCAGCTCGGAATAAACGGTGCCGGTCCTTTACCGGCACCGTTCATTCTGCGGCCTCTAGGGTCCGAATGAGGCCCGTTGTTGCTGGAACTGGTGAACAGATGCGCCTCATTACAAGTTTGCCACAGTGATTAAATGAGGTGGTAACGCCATTATTGCTACATTTAATGCTCCACCAAATTTCCGTGAATAGGGAATTACAGTCCAATGGACCCAATAGGAATAAGGACTTACCGCCATCGCCCCCAGCAACTAGGGATTGAGCACACATTGCGCTGGACCGAGTTGCGGTAATGCCAATTGCATCGGGAGATATCCGGCACAATTAGCGGAAGGATAACACCTAATGAGGCCCAAAATGGGGAATGTACCCATGGAAATATAAAGGAAAGTACCCTTGCACCACCAGGAATGAAGTTTTATACCCTAATGATCATACAAAATATTTAGGACACTAGATATTCTCTCCACCATCAGGAGAATGCTGCTAGATGACCTGGACTGTGGATGAACATATAAAGAATGCAGGTCACCTGAGGTGGTTGAAAAAGATATGGATCCCAAAGAAACAACAGTATGCAGAGAAGATGGAGATTGAAGAGGAAAATTTGGTTAAGGACTCACCCAGAGGGGGGAATGTAGAGGAGCAGGTAGACGAATATACCCTAGGTCCAGTCCCCACCACCGTCATACTGGTACAGCAGGAGAAGAGCTGCATGTGGGACCCCATGTGATGTCACTATACTGAATCAAGCATATGAGAGACACTATGCACTCAGACAACCATAACGAATGTACCCTCACATCAAGAAGTGTCCAACAGGGAGCAGCACAGGCTGCCATGAATACATATTGTACTTACATAGCTGGCCTGGGTCACACACTTGACACTTGTATGATATCAAATTGGTGTGGCTTTTATTATTAGGGGCTCTAATAAGTCACTATAACCTAACCAGGTATAGCTTATTCTTAGAATGTGGCCTGCCACCAGATGTAAATGCCAATAATTATTATATTTTGGATAGTAGGTGCTGAAGTTAAAATGTCACCTCTGGCTGCATTGACCTTTGGTCACAGCAGCTGTCAAGAATGCACATGTGACCTTTGAGTCCTATACCACTGGAGGACAGGTCCTCCACTTGCCAGGAGACTGGGGCAGTCAGTGCACCAGTATGCACTATTATTTTGACAAAGCAAAAACAACGAGGTGATGGCTGGAAGGTTCAGAATTAATCTTAACCACTGGCATGGCTCTGGGCAACCCTCCAGACCATTGTTCTTTACCTGCCAAGCCATTACAGAAGGGGTAATGCCGTATGCAAATTAGGCATGGTCCCACTGCAAAAGGGGCAGTCCAGCCCACACTGCTAGGTCACATCTCTTCTGCACGAGACCACAAGCATCCCCAAACATGTTTCAGCCTTGTTGGGCCTCATCAATGAGGAGTAGCTTGGGTCTCTAGCCCCAGCAGACACGGGACCCACGACTGGGCGTACCCTTCCCACTCGGGTAGCAAAGCAAAAACAAAGAGGTGAATGCTAGAAGGTTCAGAATTAATCCTAACCAATGGCATTGCTCTGGGCAACCCTCCAGACCATCGTTCTTCGCCTGCCAAGCCATTACAGAAGGGGAAAGACCCTATGCAAATAAGACTTGGTGCCACCCCACTACTCACTATTCTTAGAGAGACACAGCTCCACCCTACTGATGAGGTCCAACCAGACCGAAACACTTGTCTGGGGGTGCTGTTGGTACTCTTGTTCAGAGGAGAATTGCTTAGCATTTTGGTGCTGGACTGCCCTAAGGCAGGACAAAGACTGATATGTTTGAGATATTTCTCCTGTGTGACAGTGAGATAAAGACTCTGGGTACGTCTCTCGTAACTGGGACTAATGTCTGGCAGAGGGACACGCAAGACCCCCCCCTTTTTTTGCATATTTTAGTAACTTTGGGGCTCACCCTAAATTACTAGGGGAATCCAGACCTGGACCCCTTGCTCACTATTCTTAGAGAGGCACAGCTCCACCCTACTGATGAGGTCCAACCAGACCAAAACACGTGTCTGGGGTTAATGTTAGTACTCTTGTTAAGAGGAGAATTGCTTAGCATTTTGGTGCTGGACTGCCCTAGGGCAGGACAAAGACTGATATGTTTTAGATATTTCTCCTCTGTGAAAGATAGTGAGCTAAAGACTCTGGGTAAGTCTCTCATGACCGGGACTAATGTGTGGCATAGGGACACCCAGGACCCCCCTTGTTTTTTACATAATTAAGTAACCTTGGGTCTCACCCTAAGTCTCCTATTGGAATCCAGATGTAGACCCCTTGCTCACTATTCTTAGAGAGGCACAGCTCCACCCTACTGATGAGGTCCAACCAGACTGAAAAACGTGTCTGGGGTTGCTGTTGGTACTCTTGTTCAGAGGAGAATTGCTTAGCATTTCGGTGCTGGACTGCCCTAGGGCAGTACAAAGACTGATATGCTTTAGATATTTCTCCTCTGTGAAAGATAGTGAGCTAAAAACTATGGGTAAATCTCTCATAACCGGGACTAATGTCTGGCAGAGAGACTCCCAGGACCACCCTTGTTTTTTGCACTATTATTTTGGCATAGAATGTTACATAAGTGGAGTCTGATTAGCAGACTTCAATTTCAGAAAAGGAAATACCCACATCATTGTATTATTTAATAAAATTCCGAAACATCAGGCCTTCCAAATCCTTGACAGATGGAATTCTGTCACCCAAGATGTAACCCTTAACAGGTTTTCAAGGTGCAGCTTTTGTCCAAGGTATAACCCTTAGTAACTTTTCAAGGCATGGATTTCATACATGGATGACCCTGAACAATTAGTCAAGGTGTGGCATTCATTCAAGTGAAGCTATTGAAGTGATGACCCTTAACAATGTTTGAAAGCGTGGATATTCTAAAAGAGATGACCCATAGCAATTTTCAAGGGTTGGCTTTTGTACAAGGGATGATCTACAACCATTTTTCAAGACAGGGCTTTACAATTTGTTGAGGCATGGCTTTGCTAAAAGGGATGACCTTTCACAATTTTTAAGATGCATATTCACTTCAAGGCATAAGCTTTAATAATTGTTCAGGTACAGTTTTCATACAATGACTGAGCCTGAATGGCCCTTGAATTCAAAGAGTATCTGAACATCCCAACTGGACCATAGCTTTCTTTCTGGCCCTCAGGAAATAGGTGTACATGTTTCTCACTCAAGGTAGACACAGGAAATTCTATGTGCCTGGGGAAAAAATATAGAAATGCTTGCCAGGAACGTCCTTTGTGGGTTGTCAGGGGTCGCACCTGCAACCCGTGCAGCTCCCTTTCTACCTCTGGGGTCTCCCTTGCTCCCCATAAAAATAAAAAAAATAATTAAAAAGTAATAATAATACTTTAAATTGAAACCCCTGAACTGTGCCCAGTGCCATTTGGCTTTTTGTTTCTGGAGTGGCTGGATTTTTTGTTGAGGCCTCTTAAAAAAACAGGGGGCTCCACCAGTGTTTTAACACAAAGAGGGAGGGCAACACACAACTGTATGTAGTTTTAAAAGGGGTAGTGAGGAAATCCCTCAAACGCAGTGAGTAGCGAAAGTAGAGTGACCAAGGAGATACAGGGTCGGTAAGAAAGACAGAAGGATAGGTGGAGAACAACTTCCTGTCCCTGCTGCATCCCAAGCGTGGGAGAACTTTCCTTAGAGAGCGCTGGTGTAACGCTTACAAAAACAAGGACAGTAAAAGAAGGAAAAGAGAAGTCATTTTTGAAAAAAAATGTAACAATTTGGATAAACTCCTGTATGTCCCAGGTCACTGGAATCCTCTCGCAGGAATGTGGGCAAAAAAGGAAAATGTTAAAATAGAGTTTACACCTAGGACTGAGAAAACAGAAGGTCCGAACTGTCTACTATGGGTACACAATGCTTTACTATCCCGTGGACAGGTCGAACTATCCCAGGGTAGCTCAAAGTTAAGAACTGAAAAGAGGCTCAAGAATATGTTGTAGTTTTGTAACTAATATTCTGCAACATGTACTCCCTGATGGGGGTGAGCCAAATTTCAAATGAAGACAAACACACAGCCCACGTAACCCGTCCTAGGAAGGTATTAGGTAGTAGGGTGGGACGTGGGACCATAGTTAAAAATATATAATAGGTCGTTCATGGTATAGGTAGAGTGAATTTATGGTCTCCACCATGTAACAAACCGCTGTCTACTGGTTTCAGTGGTGTATATTTCGGTGGAACCACTTTCGTCAGGACAGTCTTCTAAAAACAAGAATACTTGGTGCTTCTCAATAATCAGTCACCATTTTCTGCCAGAGGGTTCATACTTTACCCTGCTTCTTAGCGCCAATGCAGGTAAGTTCAGTAGGAGAACCTATGGACAGACAAGCAAGTAATCCATGGTCACTCCCAAGACACTGCCACAGGCTCAAGTGCTTGGAGACACCAGACAGAGTATCTGTGTCTCCCTTACAGGTCGAAGGAACTCAGACCAATCCATTTCACACACTAAAGATACAATTAAGTACAAGCAGCAAAAAGGTCTGCATCAGGAATCTGGTATAGTGCAGAGGTATTAATTAATCGTGATGTCTTAGGTTCTTTCTGTGTTATCAGATGGTTATACAATGGTTTTAAACTAGGTGACAAACCTCCACCCTACAACAACAAACCAAACACACGGATTATAGTACTGCAAGCCGTTTACTAACCTTCCGGCTGCAGTGGGTGTGTTCCGCAGTTATAGGTAGTGGTTGGCAGAGTCTCATTGGTATGCTCATAAATCCATATCAGGGACGGTATCACGAGCGACTTACTGTGAAGGTAGAGGAGAAATAGAGAGAAAGCGGGCAGTCACTCGTATGGCGATGTAAAAGTAGCCCCTTCTTCCCTCCATCTCCTCAGTGTAAATAGAGGAATCCACAGCAGGCAAATTCTACTTCTACAGTATTGTTGCCTAAGGTAGACAAAACCGTCTGTATGTTTGAAGAGGTCTGGCTGGGGACCATACGTTGTGCCACCGCGCTCTGCCCCTTCGGAGGCAAGTCATTAATAATGGCTTGCGGTGTCTGCAGTACTTACTCGCTCTCACGAGTGCAGCCAGTGTCTGAATCCCTGGAGGTCTGAGGTCACTGCGGTAGAGTCAGCTAGGGGATAGAATGTCGCCGCATCACGTGTACAAGTCACGTGTTCGCGAAATGCATCGCGTTATGAACGGGAACCCGGAAGCTTGTGTCTTTGCACTATGCAGCGTGGGATAAATAATGTAGGTCAGGCAAAGTCAGACTTGACAGAGAGGGGACGTTTGCAGCCGCATGTCGTGTAGGCAAAATCCCTCTATTGCGCGGGTGCGATGGCGAATCATCACCCTATATTTACTACCGTAATTGCGGTAAGTCAGTACACTTAGGGATACCGTAAGGTGTCTAATGTTCATATGATAGACAGTGAAGGTGTAGTGCCTATGATATTACCCACATCTATGCCCGTGGGAATATCATATATTGTCTGTCTTCCTGTGATTTGTGATAGAAGAGTCAGGCCTTGAATGTAAATTGTGTGCCTATGTTGGTAATACAATGCCGGATCTGGAGGTATGACGCACAGGGGATATCAGGGTCCTAAATTGGGACACAGATGCATGATAATGAGATGTTTATGTAATGACAGAGAGAGCTTGCCAGGGGATAGACTCATTCAGTCCTCCTGTGTCAGTCTTGAGGCAAAAGATCCAGTTCTGTTATCTTTTTCAGGAGCATACTGGCGATGTCGCCTCCACTTCTGGGGCAGCTCACCCTTTCAACAATGTTCCATCTGATGTCCTGAGGTGTATGTTTTTGTGCCTGGAAGTGGGCTACCAGGGGTGCATTTTCACGCCTGGTCCTAATACAGGACATGTGTTCCTGTATCCATTTTTTTATGGGTCTGCTGGTCATCCCTATATAGATGAGGTTACAGGGGCATTTTATCATGTAAATGGCATTTTCTGTATTGCAATTGGTGAATGTGCTTTGTTTCCATGCAGTGCGGAGACCTAAATCTAAAGTTTTGGTCCATGTAGTGAGGTTACATACATTGCAGTGACCACACGGCGAATGTCCTAGTGCCATGTGGTATCCCATAGAGTGATTTATATATCATCACAGGGTTCCTTGTAGCAATGCACAATGGTGTCTCTGATGTTTTTTCTTTTCCTGATGGCAAAGCGAAGAGGTGGAAGATCGACTGCCCCTACGTTGAGGATAGGCCAGAGCTTCAGGATTTCCCTTTTGATTTGGTTGGTTTTTGTGGAATATCCAAAGAGCGCTGTGATAGTTTGTTGTCCTTCGGGTTGTGTGGTCTGTTGTAACGTGACATCCTGGGGGATGTTCCTTGCCCGCTTTCTGGCCAGCCTGGTGATTTTATTGGGGTATCCTCTTTCCAATAGTGGTTCTTTTAGAATTAAGGTTTGAGTGTCATAGTCCTGTAGGCTGGAACAGTTCCTCCTGTACCTGAGGAATTGTCCAAAGGGCAAATTGTCCCGCAGGCTTTTCGGGTGAAAACTTGAATATTGTAAGAGGGAGTTGCGGTACGTGGGTTTTCTGAATACTGTGGTGGTCAAAATCCAAGACTCTGCACCTATCTCTACGTCGAGAAATTGTGCCGTTTTTCTCTCTGCGCTGTTGGTGAATTTTAGATATCTATTTCTAGAGTTCAGCCATGACACAAATTCATTCTGTACAACTTCATCCCCTGTAAAGACCAAAAAGATATCGTCAAAGTACCAAGCCCATACTGAGATGTTGTTCAAGTAGGGGTTTGTATCAGGATATGCGTGTGTTTCCTCAAAATGGGCCACATACAGATTTGCCAGGGATGGGGCAAAAGTAGCTCCCATAGCAGTTCCACCAGTGTAACACTTTGAGCAGTGACCCTAAATAAGAAAGAAGAGGAATAACAAATAATCTCTCTTTCTAGAATTCTATACAATAAATGCTAGACTCATTAAAGGGGTGAAATGTCATGTTTCATCACTTACCGTGATGTCACTTCGGCGTGAGGTCAAATTACATCACTTCTTGTGATGCCATCAGAGGTCAAGGGTCGTGTGATGTCACTTCCGCTACCCCGGAATTTTGGTGAAATTACATCCCTGATGCTTGCTGTTACAATATGTAATAATAAATACGGTAAAGGACAATATTACTGTACTTACAGGTGGGGAAATCCCGCATGCAGTGCTGATTAAACCAGATGTGTTTTTATCTTTAAATTATTTTTGATGGTGTTTTTTAATATTCTATGTTGTTTTCTTTTGTAGTGGAAGTATAAATTGAGGAATGAAATCTTGGACAAAAACAAAAAGAAATTATTCATGTGGGTCTTTTCAAGGAGCATGGAAGTGCTTCGGGTAGCCACCCTGTCATCACCCCCTCTTTCAATAGTACTTCCAACACTGCTGCATTTAAAAAAGAAAACCTAGTACTACTGGTGATCCATGTGTCTTTCCAGAGAAACCCTTCTTTGCAGGCTGCTGTGGGCCTCTTTTTGTATGTGTGGGAGTGGAAGGTGTGGATGCTGCTGTGGCACATTGACTCAGCAACAACAGTGGCTATTTCAGCCTATCCACTGATAGATTTCAACTACAAGGACCCGTTGGAAGTAGGCAGAGCTCTGTCTGGCCCCCCTGTAAAAATATATGTGTCCTTTGAAACTTTATCCTCAACTCGACTTGTTAAATGTGTTGGTTTGGAAGAGAACTCTAAAAACACCATCCTTTCTGGCAGGGACTGATCGTGGCTCTTCAGTGCCTTATTGGCTCAAAAAAACCTGTAGCAACTCAATGACATCACCGCGGGTCACCTTAGTGGCCTCCCGACTACTATGTCAATCATTCCGACAGTCAAGTTGAAAGTGATCTCATGGAACACTCTGGGTTTTCCAACCTGACAACCCCCACAGATGTACATTTGGGAGATTACGACTTGATTTGCCTACAGGAGACCTGGCTGAGGGAGACCCGGGCATGTACGGGTTTGAAGTCACCATCAACCCAGCCAAGAAAAAGAACATGGGTTGCCCATGCGCAGGCAATCTGACTGCGGTCAGATCTTGTAGTCCCTTTAATCTCCTAAACTCCTCAAATAAGAACCTGCTCATCCAAGTGTCAACTATTGGATGAGAGACAGAGGTGACAATGGTGGGGCGATAAAATCTTGACATACGTTTGAATAATCAACATATACTGAAATCCTGCCTTGATGGGAGACAGAGAGTTCATAGACCAGATCACTGAGATTTTCGATTATATCTCTACTTACCCAGGGCCAGCCCACGTCATTGTGTGTGGGGACCTCAACATCTCGGAATTAGCAAACACTGTGCATGACCAAGATTGGAATTTAGACGACCCACGCCATGTCAGACGAAACCTATGGCGTAATCTGATAGACTCCCACAATATGCATGTGCTGAATGGTATCTGCATAGACGATATGCCACCTCAGCACACATGGGAGAATCGGGACATGGCATAAACCATTGACTACATCTATGTATCAAAAAGTTTTCTACCCCTGGTCGAGCAATTCCACATTATCAAAACCAAGCACAGTGATCACCATCTGCTCCAACTGGAATGATCCTCCTACAAACTTTCAGATCTGTGAGCCTTTTCCAATAGCCCTTGACACATGCAAAAGGGGCTTGCGTCTGAAACTTTCATCCACAGAGTTTCAATTACTGTCAGTTTAACAGAATCGGGATGGAGCAACGGTTGATTAGTCTTCTTTATTAGAGTAATTCCATTGGCGCCCTGAGAAAGGCGCAAGGGCTCGAAATTACAAACATGCTTTTGACCATGAACTGGTTGCTCGAAGAAAAGTGGTAAGGAAAATAACACAGAGAACAAAAAAGTCGGGCTTACTAGAAGACCATTTAACAGCTAAATCTGAGAAGTCCAATTTTAAAAATCGGCTCTGCGCCTCAAGAACTTTACGATACCAACGGGACGTAGAGGTGATGTTATCAGCTTTGGGAGGTAAAGATCCAAACATATTCTGGCCTCTAATTAAGGCAGTCTATCTGGCGTTTGAAAGCAGATCAAATAAACCCCATAGGTGAAGACACCTGGATAACACACTTTCGCAATTTGTATTCACCAGTTGGTGAATTGTCGATACGTTCAAATTTACTGAAGGGCCTGATCCCTGGGTTTCTTCGACCAACCTAAATAATTATCGCACGAAGAATTAAGAAGCTGAAAAACTCTAGAGCGGCGGGGCCCGACGGCCTGTCGAATCACATGTTGAACTAGTATCCTGATGACTGGGCTGCATTCAACTCGATCCTGTTTGGGCAAATAGCCAAGTCTCACCACTTGCCGACCTCTTGGTTGAGAGCAATAGTCGTTCCCATCCACAAGAAGGGGCACTGGAGCAAGTTAAAGCATGCCAAGTTACCCCCAGAGAATGGTTTGATCATATAAGATTGCTGTAAAACACAATAGATGCCATATATGAAAACAATTATAGTAATTTAAGTAACATCAGAATGTAGAAACTTGGGTTAGAGGAAACTGACACACTGATTAGAGGATACAATAGTTGGCATGCACAAGATCGGCTGGAATACTGATACAGTTTAACAAGAAAATGCTGGAGGGAGGTCCTTCATTAGGAATTCAGTTTTTTTCAGATCACTGCAATAGAGGAGCACTTCCAGATTGATGGAAAGGGAGAATAACTGTACCCATAAATAAGAAAGGACAAACGAAATATCAAACATGTTATACAATAATCGCAATATTAGATACAACTGGAAAGCTGTTTTCAAGAAATGTTTTGCATTGTTTTAGATGCTGATGTGTAAAAAGGAAGATATTCCTGATGGAATAGACTGTTTTCCAAAACAAACAGTCCACAGTGGATAACTGTCTAGCTTTAGGTACATTTCTTATAAAATAAGTTGTTGGGAAGAAATGCTCATTGTACAGTAGGAATTTGAGTTTTAAACTGTGCAAGCTTCAAATAGAAATCATAACAGGGTCCTGAAAAGATCAAAAGAAAATTAATAGGCCTGGCCTTTTGTATAGCGAGGGCTGTACAAGACCTAGCATATGTAATTCTATGTGTCCTGGAATGTATATTGAAAGGTGTATGTTGCTAAAAAAAAACTATTTTTATTAGACATAAGGCCCACACACTAAAGCTTGGGGTACCACTTTTAGAAAATCCACAGCCAATAGTATTTATTTAGATTGTATAAACTATTTGAATATAAGATGATAATTTACTTGTAGTAAATTGACTGAGAATATAGAGAAATGTTATGGAACTTGGATTTTAAATAATGATTGGATCTTTGAATACGTTGTATGGTTGTGTAACCATGTAACACAATAAAGAAATGAACAGTTTAAAAGAAACGAGTCATATAAACACATTGATAAAGACAACAAGATAGGAATACAATAGTAGCTAGCCAGAATGATTGGGCATTTCATATATGTTTCATTTAATATTTGTGACTACATGATGGATAAAATAAATACAAACACAGTGCAAGTTAAAATATCAGATCACATTTCACATCAATTATAATGCTGTGTATGTTGTATACATGTTAGAACATACTACAACGGAAACCACCCACATGTCAATTTAAAGGTAATAAAATGCACTGCCAGAGAACAAGTAAAAGCATCACCTAGAAGAGGAAACAAAGACAAAATATCAAGAAGAAGAAAAATGAAGCTACACAATGGACGGTTGCCTATTAGGAATCCAACAAGAATGCATCTGTTTAGTTATTGTCAAGCAATCCATCAAAATGTGCATTGTGAATATTAAATAATCATAACATTTGAAATGTATAAATACAATACTGGACCACATCAATAAATACACAATACAATCAACTTAAAAACAAGTAAGTCCTTACAACCCATCGCTACGCTAAAACATCCATATTAGTGCATAACCCATCACTGGGAAACATTAATAGCACATTAAAAGAGATCACTCATACACTCTGATGCATTTTTTTTTAATAAAACATAATTTGTAAATGTAAAATGCTATCAGGCTATTTTATAAGAAGAGGTTACATATTATCCTCAAAGGGTCAGGCAGACAGTTTTCCTAAGTGAATGGCTAAAATAAGAGTCAAGTGCCCACGAAATACATTCATCCTGCATTGATAGACAATGTAACAATACTGGCCTAAATTTTTAAAATCATCTATTAACACAGGTATGAGTGTCCGCTTACACGTTATGGTACAGGCCACACAACAGAACAAATAATGCCCCATTGATTCAAATTCATTCGGGCAAAAGGGGCAAACTCGGGAACCATCCCTATTCCCAACAATTCCCTATCCCAGAATTCAAAGGGGGAACAGTGAATGTTAAATGTACTAGGTATATGCTTTGGGAGATATGTATGCATAATTCCAAATATGTCTCCAAGAACTGTAGCGAAGTAATTAGCTGGTGGGCTTTCTTCAAGGATTTCCCTGACTCTTTACTTTATCTATGAATCTGAAATAATTCAATAGCAAGGGTTTAACCTTCCTCTTGCTTGAGTTATCTACCAGATGTGGCTGGACAAACCAGTGAATTAAATGTAATGCTACTAAGGTAGCGTTTTGTTGGCTAACACAGGCCCCTGCATGTGATAAAATGGGCCCCATTATAAGGATCCGGTCAGTTAACAACAGTACCAGTAAGTTTGCCGGTACCATAGTTTACCTGACCGGCAAACTATGAGGTATGCTCGCTGGTGCCTTTTCGCCCGACAAGTTTGACCTGGCAGGCAGACTGGCACCTGCGAGCACTCCATGTCAGATGCATCGGCACCATTCACGAATGTTGCCGGTGCCTCCGGCCTTCGGCCTCCCCATTCCCATTGAGCCTTCTGGCGCCCGGGAATGGGCAATTATCGGGGACGGAAGGGCCATAATGCCCTGGTAATTGCCCATTCCCAGGTGCCGGAAAAGAAAATGATTCTGGCGGCAGCCGTGCCGGTTTTACCAGCACGAATACCGCCAGTCTCATAATGAGGCCCAATGTCTTCAAGTGTATCTCTAGATACGGTAGCATTCGTGTTCACCCACGTTGCAAGCCACATCATTGCCAAAGCTACATAGTATTGATCTTCAATCTATCCCAATCTTAGCGCATTATGAATTGTGTAGCAGGGCGATGCCTCAAATTACTTTGAATTATTTTGTGGGGAAGTAATTGAGTAAATGTATTTAAGAGTGAAGAGGTATAAGGGGGCATAAGGTGGTGCAGCTGGGTTGGGTTAGGAGTTTCAGGGGCTGTAGTGAAGGGGGAACAGTGATATGGCAGGTTTACCGTCCCATAACAAAGAACATTGGAAGAACAAATTTGAAGCAAATTATCACAAAGTAATTTAATTTGTTGTAATATTTTAGAAGCACAGGAGGGTGCACGCTACTGAAGGGCAATATCACTCGACAACATTTATTTTATATAGCCTTTAATTTGAAAGGAAGCTCAGACCCCAAATCTCAGACCTGCAGAGTCCAATAGCATGTGCCTTTGCGATGTACAACTTAATCATCATGGCCAGGGGCTGTGATCTTATGGACTTTGAGAAGCAATCATCATAGTAGATTGCTCTCTATGTGCATTCTGTCATGCCAATTTGAAGAACACTGCACTTCCAAATAATCAAAATAATGCACTTTCTCGAAAGGAGATTGGTTCACCAACAATTCCTAGAGTGTTTTCATTTCCTAAGAGCCATAAATCCTGCACACTCATACAACAACTTTTGTAGGGCTGTGGTTTGTACATGCAAGAAGCACAACATAATTGGCATCCATCAATAACGGCAGCTTTCTTGTTCCCAGCCACACGGCATCAAGCAGTGAGTGCAAGAGAACAGTTTGAACTGTGTTTCTATATAGATTGAATAAAATAGAAGCCAAATCACACCCCTGACACAGTTCCTATGGGTGCCAAATGGGGTCTTCAATTCCCCCCATTATTTCTAACTTTATCAGTATGCAGAAAAACTATTAGCCTGAGCAGCACTTCGGGAATGCCCATATTTAGAACAATACACAATAAATGGTCTCCGTCCACCAAGTCAAAGGCAATGGACAGATTCAAAAAAGCCAAATAAATGATACCACTCCAGGCCTTCCCTAAATCCCAGCTGTTTTCTCCCCAACATATTCAAGGACAGCACCCAATCCAATACATACCCTCTTATCACACTCCCCAAACCCTGTGAGGAGGACCACAAAAACGTAATAGGAGTTTGCTATAGATTTATCACCCTTTTTCTAGATGGGTGTAATGATCAGCCGATGCCATGATTCCAGGCTTACTAAACACTTACTAAACAATTGCACTTAAAAGGTTACAAATAATTGGAGGCCATACATCTAAAGTGGATCTGTACAACTCAGCAGGTATAATGTCAGGGCCAGGGTATTTAATAGGTTTTTATGATTTAGTTGTCTTGGTTGTATCTGCGTAATCAATGGTAGGTGCTGGGCACCACCTCAAGGAAGTGGATCTTGTACTTTAGGAAACCAGTATGGGGCAATGCTCTCCTCAAAGGCCTCCTGTAGTCCTCCCTTGTACCACTGAGACATGTCCTACACATGGCCACATGCCTCATCAAGGGTCTACGCAGAGACAAACACATCGCCCTGCCCCTCAACAACCTTCATTGGCTAACACTGCATGCACAAATCACCTTCAATTCTTGCTGCATCATCTATAAGGCAGTCGCTCTCAAGTCACCCAGCTACCTAGCAGAGAAAATCAGCATCTCTAGCAGACAATGTCCCACCAGAAGCCAGGACATGTGCAGGCTTGAATCGACCGTTGCAAAAAAGAAAGGAGCAGAAAACAAGCCTTCTCTGCCTACGCCACAAGATTATGGAACCTCCTCCCTGTCAGCATCAGACTTGTCCCCACGCTCCTAGAATTTACAAAAATAATTTAAGACCCACCTCTTTAATGAGTAGCTCTTCCTCAACACCTAGGCTGTCATGTCACCCCTGCACCTCCTGACTTGCTAGATGCTGTACACCAGCAACCCTATACAGCTATTTCCCTCGTATGTGCCCCTCTGTATCATACCCCCCACTATATATCTGTTCTGTTGTTAACTCTGAAAAGTGCTCTGTTATGCATCTGTTCTATTGTATACCTCTGTAAAGCGCTCCGTTGTGTATCTGTATTGTTGTATATGATACGTCTGTAAAGCCCTCCATTGCTTCTCAAAACTAGGTCCACAGTCAGTAAATACAATAATAATAATAATAATAATAATAATAATAATAATAACAATAATAATAATACCAGTTCGGCTCATTATCCTTTGCAAATATATTACTAAAACATGATACCCACTGCAATGAATGTATTTTAGTCTCAATGTAAAAATTACAGTCGGATTAGCTGCTTTTACCACCTTGCCCCTGTGTTCTGAGTACATCCCAAAACTGTTTCCTAGCTTATTTATGCATATTATTAGATCACCCCTTGCCCGTGTCAATTCGCCATAGGCCAAGATACATTTATTTACCTGGATTTCTTCCATTAAGCATCTCAAAGTACAACTCTCTTTAAACCATGTTCATTAAGTCATTTCTTATTAATTCATCCCAACAAATCGTTCTGGAGTTTGACACTAGAGACCCTTCTAATCACTTAGAAAATATATTATCTTTGATCTCTGCAGGACAATCCAATACAGTTCTATGATCATTCCTATTTAATTCGAAAACTTGCATATCACGATTTTATTCCAATGTTGAAGTGGGATTAACACAGAATCTATTATGGAGACATCCTAGTGACCCATACATTTTTCTCTGGATGGAGAACCCCAGCTGTTGTCTATATGCACTATAAAATCAAATCAGCATAAAACATTATCTAGGAAATTGCAAAAAAATGAATAAAGATGATTTGTTTATTCATTTATTCGATGTGTCATGAAGTTGTTGTCCCACAGTTTATTGGGTTTTTATCACAATAATTTCAGCAAGTCTATGGTGGGTATACTTAATACTAGTAAAAGGCCTTCATACATAATAAACATAGAAGCCAATTTTCCATGTAATGTGCAAATGAGCAGTGTAAAGAGGTAGTGGAAGCCTCTTTAGACTTCTCTGTTTGCACTGTGCAGTGCAAATAGAGTAAACACCAGGCATGGCACGTGGCACACACTATGATTTCCTTGGGAAGGACCTGCTTTTTGCTAGTGCAAAATGCAGGCAGTTTCCATGGAAAATCATTGACATTTGTGATGTCATCGTTGATGTCCTGGGTGCTTGTCTTATCAGTGCACATCAGTGGCGTGAGTTATGGTTGCTCAGCTTACCATAACTGGAGAATTTCAAGGGTTTTTTGACTTTACTTGTATCCATGACAACCCTTTAACAACGTTTCTTTCACTGTTAAATGTCATAGGTTTTTATAGTGCTACTTAACCATAACGTCCCTTTAACAATGTTTTTTCACTGAATTTCATAGGTTTTTAACAGTGCACCCTTAATTTGCTACTAGTTCCTTATATTAAACCCACCCGCAATATAGCAGCTCCAGAGTCTGCGGACAGTACGAAGGTGTGTGGCATTCACAAAGCCCAGAAACACAGGGGAGAACAAAAAATGCTCTACCCTTCAACCAACAAACACATACATTACAGAGATATTCTTAAGGCTTAAGCTGTTAATATACATAGTATGAAACAATACAGCAAACATATTTATTTACAACAACATTACTTATATTTACTACACCCAAATATATCTTTTCGTACAAAATCATCATATGAAAATGTAGAAATTAATTTTTCATTTAGCAGACAATATAATGGAAAGCACCAAGCACAAACCATAACTGTACACCTCATATTATCACTTCAGTCAAACTCTTCATACAGACTCACAAACACAAGTCGCTCATTCCAAAAGAATCACGTATGAAATAGTTAGTAGACTGTATTGATTTCTGTGTTGTTACCATTCATTATATAAACAATATTTATAAGCAAAAAGCACTCTTTTTTTATTTTCACAGAAATGGCAAACACACTTGAGTGGTTGAAAGAAAACTTCCCAAAACCAAAAGAAGAAATGAGTGATGATAACATCTTTAATGGTAAACAATACATCTTTTAATATAAACAAATAATGTAATTTATACAGTATTCAGTCAAAAAATAATATCTTCTCTTCTTATAGTACATACTTTACATGAAGAAACAACACCCCAATTTAATTATGGAGAATCCCAAGAATCGCAAAGACAATCTCTGTCCCCAACTGTACATTTTGAAATCATGATCTTGTCTGCGAAATTGTACAAACTTAGTAATGACTTGAAAGAACTTTTACATAATGTAAAAAATAATGTTACTAGAAATGTTGATTATCACTATCCTTCTTGTTTCTGTTCTCCTTCTGTTCCCCTTCCCCCGGGCAATCACCCCCATCAAATTCCCAAAATATGAATGAAAGATATGTTGAAGAAACTTCACTCTGTCCCTCCTGTGATGATCATTGTATAGAAATTCCAAATTCTTTTTTTTATACTATCAATATCTTGTATATTGTTCTTACGTCATTTTTTTTAAACCCAATGAATAGTCCACGGACCATACAACTGTCTGTGGTGTCCGTTTTACAAAATGTCTGAGCTCGTATGACGCACTTTTAATTAGTCCACGGACAGCGCACCCATTTCTGGACATCCAAGCACATGCTCCCGGCGGTCTCCCGCCCAATGGTGTCCGCGGACAGCCGTTCCCCTCCACGAATGTCTGGGGACATCATCACGTGACTGCAACCGTGCAGCATGATGGTGTGTCCATGAACAGTGCACGTTACCACATTTTTGGACAATCTTGGATGTTTCAATTGAAAAGGTAGCCCTTGCAGAGCTGCTAGACCCATTCATTGTTAGTCTGTCAAATTTATACAAGTTTTCAAGGCCTATTTTTGACGTGGTAGTCTGCGGACAGTCTTGCCATCCACGTACGGTTCCTCTAAAGGGACCCACCCATGACTTTTAGTCATTCTCAATCTGGCAGACCAGGAGAGAGCACCAAAAAGGAGCAGCTGCTATGAATATAATGTCTTCTGCATCCATGGCTTCACTCATGGCCATCCCTCCAACTTCCTAGGGGCCACCACCTCCACAACAACCATCTGGAGGGCCTGGACAGAGGAACAGGCACATAGATGTAGAAGAGAATGAAGAGGAAGAGCAGGATGAGGAAGAGGAAGTGCCTACCTCCAGCACCGAGAGTGAGTCATGGGTATGGCAGTTTTTCAGCACAGTTAGGGGTGTACCGAAGGTTCAGGCAGCCAAGGTGAGATGCATTGAATGCAGGGTCATACTCAGTCACGGAGAGCCTGGGCTTTACTCCTACGGGACCACCTCAATGAGCTGCCACACCAGATCCAACCACTCGGGTGCTCTGAGAAAGGCTGTTCAGTTAAGTGATCAAGAATATCAGGTGGCACCCCCCACCTCTCGTCGCGATCACAACCCATAGGTTGATATGCTCCCTCGCAGCATTAAAAATAAGCATGTTTACTCCCTTTAAGTCCCCTTACTATCTTCATACTTGCTCTAATCAGAAGGATCAAAAAGTAGGCAATAGCAATAGCATCCAGGAAGGCATTGCAGCCTGTTGTATTAATGGAGTGCCATATGTAAAAGGTGCCTGTAACCTAGAATATACAGAGAACCCACATTAGCAGCATCACAGAATGGAAAAGTGCTCAAGTATGAATAGAGGAGAACAATTGGAAAGAAGGAGAAGGCTACACATACCATTGCATGAATAGTGGGTGCAGATTAGAAGCTACGAGGAAGGTGTCTGTATCCAGACAGACTGAGATTAGAAGTGCGACATGCTTTTCAAATGTTGTTGCTGTTAGAGATCAAAGGAACAACTGCCTGTGGAGTGCAATATATCAATGCTCACTGTTATAGTGAAAGCAGCACTTTAGCCAGTGAAACCATGAGTGGGATTTTTCTGAAGATCATAACCTGAGAAGGAAATCCCTCTGAAGGACTGAGAATTTTTAAAGGTTTAGAGACTGGCAATTATGAGAGGTTAGGCAATACAAGATGTATTGAGATGTCCAGGATCACACATTGGTTAAGGTGTGAAGCTGGGATTTGTGCCAACTCTGCAATGTCTGCATTTGAACACTTTCTTTTCCAGTTCTTACTATGAACTGAAATAATCTAATTTTATGGAACTGACTTGGACAGTACACAAATCACATTAACAAACATGACCATTTAAAAGAAAACAAATATTATAGAAGGGTGTTAAGCAAAATGAGAATGATTCTCGCTTGTTTCTCTGCATCATCAAGGGAAGTATATAAGTACCAGCATACCAACCAATGTGATTTAACATATTTAATCTGGGTTTGTCTTTTATATTTTAAAGCTCTCAATACTTCCAAAACCCTGGCTTTTGAAATTGTCATTTATAAACATGCAGAAAAACCTTTGACTTTTACAAAAAAACATCTGATCCACTCTCTTCTGTCTACCACCTCTTCCACGCAAATGGCCTACATAAGAAGAAAGATCAACTAATGGGCTAAACAATGCCACCAGCATGTGAGAAGGCAACACAGTAATGTAAGAGATGATTTGACCAGGATCACTGTATCATCTGCTGGTAAAGCCTGGATACAAGCATGAACACTTTGGTTCCACAGTCTTGAATTTTGATACTTATTCACCTCTTGGACTAACAGTTTATGATCATCATTGGATGTAACTGCTCGGTTTTACAACACTCCATCGGAACAAACCAATTTCTAGACCTTCCCCATACGGATGAGATGTTAGTTTTTATAGCAATCCCTATCTGGTGCAGGTACATTGCTGATACTAGCACCTGTTGTGCTGCAAAACCAAGTACATATGCAAGCAGGTTTTTGAAGTTCAGACATAGGAAAGGCTCAGCCAGCCTTGCTGGAATGTGTCATTCTAATCTTGCATATGAACACATATTTCTAAAATGAGTTCTTAACACACTGAGCTAACTTCTGAACCAATGTGGCACTCAATTTATAAATACGCATTTCATCGTTGGCTATTGCACATGATCAACATAATTCGCACAGGAAAGAAAGAATGCTACCGGAGTTGTGCAGTAAGGAGCACAAAAACTATGTATACAACAGTAAACACAGAAAACATTATACAATGAATTGATCAAGCAGAATACACTTGTCAAAACAGACAGGCAATAGGTTTAGAGCCTCAGCAGCATGCCATAACATATCCTGACATGTGCTAGTTAAGTCTGGTGAACAAGACTGGTGAGAGTCTTCTTTAGATCATGCAGCCTTGTGGGGCAAGTGACCCTTCTGCCCTCCCATAAAAACGTCTCTGATCTCGGTGGTTGGTGCCCCTTCCCAACCTTTCCTCCTCCACCTTACCTTGCCTCTCATGTAAAAAACTAAAAAAGCCAAAATAAATAAAAAATCACAAAATACTGTCAGGTTCAGGATCCACTGACGTATCCCCAGTGTCTTTCCTCCCAAGAGCGCAGCCTGCAGAGTAGGAAAACCTGTCAGGCCAGGGGATCAGGTGAAAAGGCTGTGGCAACAGCAAAGCTAGAAGGAGAAAAACAAATTGCAATGGTCAAACTCCTTAGTGTCCGATAGACACCAGTACACCACCCTCCGACAATCCCCAACTCCTGGGTGTAGTTGTTGGTATGCAGGCTCGAGACATACACGCACAAATCCAGCCAGAAGGAACCTTTTGGGAAGAAGACGTCCCAGCACAGAAGTCAGGTTCCAATAATCCACAAGAAGACAATCCATGATGAAGGTAAGGAAGGAAAGGGGAATCTAACCCGGGCAGAATGAGGGCGCAACTAAGATAAACCCCCATTGGAAGCTGCACATCTGGAAGTTCCAAAATATGCAAATCCACGGAAGAAATCCAAGGAATCAGGGTCCAGTACAGTTCCAGATGTACAGATGTCCCTCCAGGGAGGGATACAGTTCACTGATACAGTTCCAAAAGCACTAGTAACCAAGTTCCAGAATATATGCAGAAACAGAAAGTCTTTTAGAGGGAAATGCAGAAAAAAGTTCCAGGGAAGAAGGTAGACACTTGTTCAAGAGTGGGAGAAATAGGCAAAATTAAATGGCAGTTCTGTACTTATAAACCAGATAGTGCTGGAGCGAGAGTGTTTCACCAAACACAGAATTGAGCGATAAGAGGAGGCAGTTACTGAGGAAAACGTATGCCGAAGTCTTGGGAGTCAAGAATCAGTCAGAGGGAAGGCAGCGCCTGAGTCCAAGGAGGGCAAAAGGAGTCCAATGTGGGAAGTTAAGAGGTCGGAAAACAAAAGGATATCAGGAACGCAGAAACAAAGTCAAATAGAACAAAGCAACCTTGCCAGGCGAACGTAACGGTTAAGGAGAATCACCTGGCTGCCTTGCAACAGGTAAATACGGTTGCTTTGTGGTACCACAAGGTGCGTGATGTTATGGCACACCACGTGGCAATCAAGCGCAAGGGGAGCTGGGAACTGAAGTCCATTACAAACATTGGAGCATTTTTTGGCCCAAACGCCAGGGTACATGCCAGCACTTCAGGTAGTTGCTGTTTAATGATGGTCTGCAACCTGTGGGCGAATGGTGCATGACAAATACAAAAATATATTTGTTTTAGGAGCCTCCTTTCACAGTTAAGAAATAGAACTTAAAAAAAAATCCCAGGACCCTTTCCAGCTTATATAGTCTACGGACAGTATCAGGCGTGGGGTCGGGGAATGAAAATCATTTTAATTGTTTTTCATTTGAAAATGGTGGCTTTTTTACTCTTTTTGGCTTTTATATATTTTTGGGATTATTTGGTTTTATCTACTGAACTTAATAATTTTTTCTAACTTTCACAAAAAGTGCTTCTGATTTTTTTTTCTGTTTTTCCTTTTTGTCTATTTCAACTACTAAATCATACTTGGATCCATATTTTATGTGTTCACAGAAACTGCTTCAATGCATTTTGAATCTTTCAAGAAAAATCTGATTACCCACATCAGTCAGATGCACTCCATCTCTTTGAAAAATGTTGACAATATCAAATTTGATAGTTTCATCATGAAACAATGTCATGCCAAAATCATGCCAAAATCCTGCAATAAAGCACATACAACATTATTTGCTGTCTCAATGTGTGGACAAAATAAATTTGAACGTATCTACATTTGACTCTAAGATATCTGAGAAAAAATTATTTTTGAATGTTGAAACAGCTCTATCAACTTTCCAAATGTATCCTTCATTGCAAACTGTAATAAATTTCCTGTAACATGGCCCAAGCTGTTGCCTCCACAGTGAAATACAATGATTTGTGTGTGCTTCAAGTGAACCATATTCTCACAAAATGAGAGGAATTCCGCCCACTTCATTCCTCAAACTTCATAACATTATACTTGAAATGTATCTAATTCAAGATTCTCAGACAATCCACAGTACACAGAATACACCTTCAGCCAGTGGATCCAAGAATCTCCCAGAATTCATACACTCCGCTTCCTCAAAGACAAAGCCATAGTGCACTCACCAAGCAAAACTCCTGCTATCCTCTCTTCCTATACAACAAACCCATAAAAAATTATTCACTGACCCCTCGATGTCCATGGACATCCGCTATCCCCTTTCCATGCCTGGCATGCTTAAAGGACCCAGATGGCATGTGCTGTGTCCGCAAACTACTGTGGTTTTCACGGACACCGCAGCACAGGGCAGCCCTTCTAGCCTTTCTACTTTCATGTTTGTAAAACTCCCTCATTGGCTGCTTTCAAACAGTCAGATATCCATTCGCCAACCACATCCAAAAACTCACATATAGAGTGTTGTATCTACGAAGCCACAGATCGGCTATCTAGTTTGCCTCTGAATGGACGTAAGCATTACTGTACTTTGGTTAAGTCTTGGACCAGCTAGTACTAGAAATCGGGTACTGAAGCCTTTGAGTGCAATTGAGTAGTTAGCTGAAGCAGTACCCGAGAGTACAGAGATTCTGAAAACCAGCTTGATTGATACATATTATCCAAATTGATCTGAACTGTTGGAGGATCTTTGTTTATAAGATATATCACAAGGCTACTCATATTGAAATATTGAAGCAAACAGTGACAGAGGGCGGTTTAAAGTACACGGATGTACTGGTTGTCTAGTGAGTCGTCAGAAGGGAAGTCTCACTAATCACATGAACATTTTTGCCCAACTGCAGAATAAAAGGAATAATTTTATTTTTGTCTTTTGCAGTTGTTCTGCCCATGGCGTGCAGAGAGTGATTTGCTTGGAAGTTTTGAAACTTTTGAAGAATAATTTTTTGCTAAAAAAGCTTAATTACATATCCAAAATTTGAGCAGTACTTGCAGTTACTGGAGAAATAACTATGTTAAGATTAACTTTTGGCAGCTGAATTGGTAAAAGAGACTCCTGAGGGAAGTGAAGATGCTGCAGCAGGAAGTCAAAATGTGCTTGGTGAGCCCATTATTCAAACTGATGCTGAGCTTGCCATGGAGGAAGTAGAAAGTGCAATACAACAAAGTAAAGTTGCCGATGTGCATTTTGATGAAATAGTTAATAAACTTAATGTAGTGCAAAAAGAGGTTTATTAGAAAATTAAATATAGGTTTTTACATGGTTTAAAGCATGACTGCATGAATGTTCATGTGTGGAATACCAACCTGTATTGTTGTATGTTATTGGACAGGCAGGAACCGGTACATCTTTTTAATTCATGCAATAAGAGCTATTATCCAAAATGTATTGTTTTGCTCTTTGTCATGTGTTGTAACTGCTCCAACAGGTTTGGCAGCCTTTAATGTAGGATGTGTTACTTTACATTGCCTGTTGATGCTACCAGTGGAGCATGACAACAAATTAGAGTATCACAGACTTGTCTCAAGTGCAGCACAAGAAGTAGGAAAAGTTCTTAGAAAATTAAATACCCTGATTGTAGATGAGTAAGTATGGTGTCTAACTTGATGTTAGCTTTCATTCACGTGTGAATGCAAGAGGTTATGAAGGCAAACTACAATGTTTTTTTTGGAGGTAAACATGTACTTGCTTCTGGAGACTTGTTGGGAAAGGTCAACAAGTTTTTAAAATGCAGCAATGTAAGGATAGTCAAAAAAGTACAGGAAGTATTGGTCATTTTAACCTTTGGAATTGTTTTGAATTCCAAGAACATACCATTAATATGAGGCAATCTGTAAACTAATAGTATGCAGAAATGCTTAATGAGATTTGTATAGGTGTTCTTGAGGAGAATGTGAAAGTAGTCTTAAGGGGAAGATTGATTTCTAATATGGTTCATGCAGATTGCAGTCCGTCTAATGTTGACGCTTAAGGAAAGAAACATTTCTTGTGTTGTTTTTATGTGCATGCTTGCAGAATATAACTCTACAATGCTACTGTCAGAGAAGCAAAATACTGTCGAGATAAAATTGTGTAATGTTTTAGATGGCCATGTTATGCCATTAGAGTTGGATAAGAGAGAAAAAGAGTGATTAGGTCAACTAGATAATTCCATTTCTAAAACAGCACACCTAGAAGAAGTTTTAAAACTGTGAATAAATTCACAAGTAATGTTAAATAGGAACTTGAATCTAGGAATTAGTCTAGTAAATGGAGCACTGGGAAGAGTGATTGCATTTCACACTTTTCCTTACAGTACAAATATTGAACATGTTGAAGTAAAGTTTTGTAGTGTGGAAGGAAGTCATTTGATTTGTCGGACCTCTGCACATTTCTTGCTTTTTAAGGATACCTGTGTGAAAACAGCACATTTTCCAATGTGCTCTGCTTATACAATAACTAATCATAAATCATAAGGGTTAACTTTAGGAGCAGCATTTATTGATATTGGTCATACAGTCTTTAAAGAAGTAATGTCATATGTGACGTGTTAAAAATATAAAAGGTTTATTCTTAATGAACTTTGATGAAAGAAAAGTGACAGCTGACATTTCTTGTATTGAAAAATATAATAGCTTAGGTGTAATGTATGCTCCTCACCTTATACCTGTACCTGCAAAGCACATATCCAGGAAACATGAGGAGTGAATGAAAGTACATTCAAATAAAATCATTCTTTGTAAGACAAAAAAACAACACAATCTAACAGAGTTGGAGAGTTGTTCAACTATAACTAACTTGCATTGCAGATTTAGTAATGAAACAGCAGTTGAATGCTATTGTAGTGCAGCTTTGTTTGTGTTGTTTCAAATGACTCCATTGATGCAAGAAATAGCTTCCACAGCAGAGATGCAGCTGTGTGTGGAACTTTCATTTCTTAAAATATCTGTGGATGAAAAACCACACAGTATATACTCGGCAATGTCAATCCAAAATGTAGTAGCTGTTGCAAGTGGAAATGAACACTTTTCTCAAAATACTCAGGGAGATAGTCAATAGTTTATAATGACTTTCTTTGATTTATTAGTGCAAAAACAGTCTAGATAAGTATGTAGGAATTAGTTATGAGTACAATCACATATGTCCACAATGTAAGAAAGATTACTCTATTCAGGAGTTTTGTGAAAGATTTGTATATGTGCTTATCGCTGATCAGTGTGCAGTGTGGAACTTTCCAGTAAAGTCGGACAATCTATTCAGTCATTTTTTGTTTTGTAATGGTAAGTCTAAGAAAATTGTCATTCGATTCTTAGGTGTCTCGGTGGCCATAAAAAGGACGCACACCAAATTATAAAAGTAGTTTTGAAATGCCAATGTAGATATAATTTTTATAATTTATAATTGTTATCATTTATAATTTCGAATGAATTTAGAATGAATTTTGATATAATGTGTACAACTATCAGTGCCAATAGACGTTTAAATAAACATTCCTAGTTTTTTTTTTTAAATAGGATGTGTACATTATGGAATGTCATTATGAACGTCTCATCCGTGTGGGCGGCCAAACAAAGGATGCACACAAATTCGATAAGAAGCATGGAAATTAAATTTGTTAGGTTAGAAGTGTAGTTTTTGTTAAGTGTTAATATGTTTACACACACATGTTTTTTATTGTTTTTTAATGTTTTTATTGTTTACCTATTATTTGAAATATAGGCTTGACTATACTTTAACAAGAATAATACGCAGAATAAAGTTACATTGTTGGCATGTCTTCATTTATTTACTTGTAAAACAGAAGACATATTTAGGTTATATGTCTTGGTTTCTTGATGGTTATGTTCAAATGTATAGGTGTGTGCATTATGGCTCACTGAAGCCTGGCTGCTGGCATCTCATTAGGCCTATATAGGAGAAGTTTCCATTTGTGGGGCTGCTCTCTTTGTGCTGCGTGCCTTTTAACAATGACTTTCAAATCTTGTATTTTCGTGCATGTTTGGGGTGTTGGATGTAGTCTCCAACATTTGTGCACTCCCAAACAAGAGCCTGATCGAAAGTTGGAAAACAGTAGTGGTTCAATGTTTGATCTAGTGCCAAAAGCAACAGCATTGGGTTCCTCTGGTTCAAGTGCTATTTGAACAGTCATACGTAGTTGACCATGTATCCTAGCTGTTTCTGACTCTCCAAATGTGTAAAACCCACTGCAAGGGCTCTACAACCAGTTCAGTCTCAGGGGATTTCCAAGCAAAATGCCAGACCAATGTGCCCAAGGAGTGGGCAGGGAGAATAGCTTGCCTCTGTGTTGGAACACTTCTTATTTACCTCAGTAGCTGATCATTGTAGGCAGTGAAAGAGGCAGGCAGGGGGGAAAGAGAGGTACAGAGAAAAGCAAGATGATAGAAGCCTTCTCCAATATTGATGAACTCCATCTGAGTGCTCTAAAACCAACCCCCTTCTCAGATCTATTACATTAAAGACCCTTTGGTATACAACACTCTACAGTGAGGCTGTCCTGCTGGGGAATTGTGTTACCTGACCTTGCAAAGGATCAAAAGAGTGGCAGCTCCCACTGGCTGTTGTCCTGGTGAGTGCAGTAGAGACAGCCAGTGTAGGGATATTACACACAGCCTGCCATTGGCTGCTCTGGACTTACAGTGTTGACATATTTATGCTACCTATCAGAGGTGGCTTTCATAATTATGTGAATTATTTGCCATCATACCCCCAACTCAGATATGGCTTATGTCAAAAGATTAAACTGCCACCAGGATGGCGGTTCATCAACATTATGTGGATTTGGAACAGAGGTGCAGATTTTAGAGGCAGTCTCTGTGCTGATGGGACATTGCTGTCACACCAGCAGTCAAACAGGGCAACTACCGCCCTATCTCAAACACCTGTTTCATTGACCAACTCCTTGGCCGTGCAGCTTACAAGCTGCGCTGCCTCTTCACAGAATCTAACTGCCTTCTTGACCTGCCGAATCTGGATTCAGACCCCTTCAAAGAACAGAATCATCTCTTGTGTCCATTTGGGATGACTTAAAAAGAACAGCAGACTTGGAAGGCTGTGCTGCACTCTTCCTCTGCTGCCTTTGACACCATTGACAATGCTATACTCACAGACAGGCTCCACTCTCTAGGCATTATAGACTCTGCTCTAAGATGGATCTCTTACTTCCTTTCCATCCATTCACAAATCATGCTCCTTTCCCCTTCCACCTCCCCCTCCTGTTCCCAAAGGGGTTCCAAAAAGAGTCTCCTTGTCCCTTATCCTCTTCAATCTCTACCTTAGTCCCCTCCCCTCACTCATTTGTTCCTATAATCTTACCTGCTATAACTAGGAGATTGACAATGAGATCATTTTCAAGATCCCCAAATCAACTGCCTCTCCCCGCCACAACCTCACCTACGGCCTCACTGAAATCGACCTCTGTATGACGACCAACCAACTCCTCATCAAACCTGGCACAACTGAAATCCTAATGTGCAGTAAAAAATCCCTCCTTCCCCAACCGACCCCATTGTCAAACTCCTTAGGAGCCCCACCCATTGCATTCACCTCTGAAAAGAATCTCAGATGCATGCTCGACTGTGACTTATCACTCTCTCATCATATAAGCACTGTGTCCAGAACCCAGTTGAATACCACTAGGTCGACACCAGCCTTAGGCAGAGCAACCAAACCACATGCAACCACATCCATAGCCCACTCCATTACTCAAAGCACAACAGACATGATACTGCAGCTATGACCGATGATAAAATTCAGTTTAGCTGGACACACAATGAATCTCCAGCACTAATATGCAGCTTTGACCTATGCCAAATCCAGTCAAGCTGGTCACATAGTGACCTTCTCTTTCATGCTCTAAACCTATGGACCTTCCCCGCAAGCACCTATCCACATGCGTGACTATCTTGGGTTTCTTGATGGAGCATGGCTAGCACACATAACACCTATCTCTCCCCAAATGCACACCCACATTTTACTCAGTCCAACACTCCATATAATTGGACTTCAGTCATCGAGGGCATTCACACACAAGTGCATTGAGGACATACTAATGGGATGAAGGTGCTATAGAAATGACACGCTACTACTACTACTACTACTACTTGTGACCTCTAAACCTGCTCCAAGCCACTGCAAAGCAGAAACTGCAGATCAGGATACTAACAGGGTAATTCATAGAATTTCGCAGAAAAGTGTCGCAAGCGGCTGGCGCAGAGTGTCCGCGTGCGATTGTCTGCGCCAGGCACGTGCGCTAAAACCAATTTCCGCGCACAGCGTATTCATGGATTTTAGGCTCCCAAACCAGCCGTGGCGCAAAGTATCGCAGCGACCCTGCAGCAGCGCCAGTAACGCCCCCAAGAACGCCCTCGCGCAAGGAAAAGCCATCAAAATCGCTAAATCATAGCAAAGGGCTGCGCTAACCCTGGACCAGTCTACAGGGCTGCCAAACAAGGAACGCAAAGCGGGTAACGTGCATATCAGGGGTACGCGTGAAGTCATACACGCGATTATCCAGGGTACGTGTATTACAGGGGTACGTGTGAAGTTTTACACGCGATTAGCCAGGGCACGTGTATCACAGGGGTACGCAGGAATTATCACACGCGATTTGGCTGGGTACGTGTATTACAGGGGTACACGGGAAGTTCTACACGCGATTCGGCTGGGTACGTGTATTACAGGGGTGCGCGGGAATTGTCACATGCGATTTGGCCAGGTACGTGTATTACAGGGGTGCGCGGGAATTATCACACGCGATTTGGCTTGGTACGTGTATTACAGGGGTGCGTGGGAAGTTCTACACGCGATTGTCCAGGGTACGTGTATTACAGGGGTACGTGGGAATTATCACACGCGATTTGGCTGGGTACGTGTATTACAGGGGTACACGGGAAGTTCTACACGCGATTCGGCTGGGTACGTGTATTACAGGGGTGCGCGGGAATTCTCACATGCGATTTGGCCAGGTACGTGTATTACAGGGGTGTGCGGGAATAATCACACGCAATTAGGCTGGGTGGGTCCTCACAGGTGTTCCCTGTACACCCTCCACGGCCCCTGCAGGCAGCCCACAAAACAGGGGACTACCCTGCACACCTGCTCATGTCCCCCTGCACCCCCACCCCCCAGCAGTGCAGGGGCAGCCTCCACCAGGCCCCCACCCATGTCTCCCAACACCCCCACCCCCCAGCAGTGCAGGGGCAGCCTCCACCAGGCCCCCACTCATGTCTCCCACCACCCACACCCCCCAGCAGTGCAGGGGCAGCCTCCACCAGGCCCCACCCATGTCTCCCACCACCCCCAACCCCCAGCCACCAGGGGCACCCTCCACCAGGCCCCCACCCATGTCTCCCACCACCCCCACCCCCCAGCATCCAGGGGCACCCTCCACCAGGCTCCCACCCATGTCTCCCACCACCCCCACCCCCCCGCCACCAGGGGCACCCTCCACCAGGCCCCCACTCATGTCTCCCACCACCCCCACCCCCCAGCATCCAGGGGCACCCTCCACCAGGCCCCCACTCATGTCTCCCACCACCCCCACCCCCCAGCCACCAGGGGCACCCTCAACCAGGCCCCCACTCATGTCTCCCACCACCCCCACCCCCCAGCAGTGCAGGGGCAGCCTCCACCAGGACCCCACTCATGTCCCCTATCACCCCCACCCCCCCGCCACCAGGGGCACCCTCCACCAGGCCCCCATCCATGTCTCCCACCACCCCCACCCCCCTGCCACCATGGGCAGCCTCCACCAGGCCCCCACTCATCTCTCCCACCACCCCCACCCCCCAGCAGTGCAGGGGCAGCCTCCACCAGGACCCCACTCATGTCTCCTACCACCCCCACCCCCCAGCGCTGTGGGGCACCTGCCAGCAGGCCCCCACCCATGTCCAACCCATGTCTCCCACCACCCCCACCCCAGCCACCAGGGGCATCCTCCACCAGGACACCAACTTCCCTGGCACTGAAGCTGGTGCCCCTCTGCCTCCTTGGCCGGGGGTTGCCACTGGTGCCAGATGTTGTAGTGCCCGACATGGCAACCCCAGAGGCAGGAGTGGGTGGGCAACTGGGTCCTGGGGATGGGCTGTGGGGCTGGGCTGTGGGGCGACGGAAAAGCAGTCGGGAGCCTTTGGTTCCAGCAGGGGTGGTCACAGCAACAGCACCCCTGGCTGATGTGCAGGCAGCAAATGGCAGGGCACGTGGGCAGCAGGCAGTCAGGCAGCAGCAGATGGCAGGTGGGAGCGTGCTCAGGGCTCTGGGGGGCAGTAATTTGGCCTCCTGGGCAGGAGCGTGGTCTTTCGTGTGTGAACGCGTGGACAGCTTGATACGTAGTGAGTGATTTTGCACGTGAAAATCCCACACGTCTGCGTGTAAATCGATGAAAGGCCCTTAGCGCGTAAACACGTATGCGCGTCTATGAAGTCACGTGCACGCGTAGGAAAAAGTTGCGTGACACGTCCGAGTGTCAAAGCGTGTTATTGGTGGAAATAGCCCTACATGCAGAAGTGTCAAAGCGTGTAATTGGTGCAAATGGACCTACACGCAGAAGTGTCAAAGCGTGTAATTGGTGCAAATGGACCTACACGCAGAAGTGACAAAGCGTGTAATTGGTGGGAATGGGCCTAGCACGTACACGCCGCTTAAGTGACGCTGTACGTGTGGGACCGCATATAAGGTACGTGTAGAACATCAATTCCTTGTACTGCTTTTCGTGGAGAGCGAGTGGGTGAATTCTGTACTTCTTGTCGTTTCACACGCGATTTACTTCACGGCGTTTCAAGTTCGTACTCCCTGTTACCTCTGACAGCTTTTTCTATTTTTTCTCTTGTACTGGTTTACCTGGGCCTGTTCCCTCAAACAGTGTTCCCTTCTACTATTGTCCTGTCTCCTCAGACAGCGTACATATCTACTTTTGGCGGGGGTGTTGCCAACCAAACGCGCTCATTTTTCACGCTCTTTTACCTGGCAGACGGTGAGTCACGCACGTATCTAATATCTGTGCTTGCCCCGTGTGTAGCCTACCCCTTCAGAGGTCATTCTAGGCTGCGTGTGACACGCATACGTTCATTCTTGTGTTACTGGGTGCCACAGCGTAGTGCAGGTTTTTCTTTCTGCACACGTGGTCTAGGAGGGGTTGCGTGCACGTCATCTCCCTTTTCTGGGCCTCCTGTGCGTTGCGTGACCCGTCATCTTTCCCCAGGGGTTACATTCAGCCTTGCTAGAGCACTAGGGTACAATTACCATCTGGTACCCAACCCCTTTGACCCCCAATTGCCCAGGACAATAGTCTACATCCACTCCCATACGCACATTAACATCAGTGCCATGGCTGGGAGGCGAGGATTCCGTAAGGGTGGCAAAGGTGGAAGAGCCACAAGTGGTGGCCGTGGTGGATCCGGTAGGGGACGTTGTCGTAACTTGCAGGGTGAGCCTGTCCCCCCATGTGTGGAGGACCAGTCACGGGCACCCATAATCCCCCCCCTCCCCCCTCCCGTTGAGGCTGATGTGGTTGACACCATCCATGCTCAGCCCTTGTTGGACCAGCCCATTGTGGCACCAGACCTGGCTGACTCCATGGCTGACTTCCAGGTCAGCAGGGCTACGACACGTGCGCTGGTGCACGTTGATGCCATCATGCCACGTGGATCTGGGGCAGCAAGGTCATCTGCTGCACCAAGGAGGCAGGGCGGAGAGGCTGCAGGGGCAGCTGCGGCTCCATCCACCCCAGCCTTCACACACCCAGCCAGGACAGTGTCGGTCCTAGTCCATGCTGCTGACATTCCCCCTGACACCATCACACTAGAGCCAATGCTCCTGCCCCTAGTGTCCAGAGCGGCGCAGGACACTCAGGATCACCACCACCTTCCAAGCGGAAGAGGAAGAGTGCTCGTCCGGCACAGGCTGATGCCCCAGACACGGCTACACAGTCCGGCCCGTCCAGGAAGCCCAGCTTCACGGATGAGGAACTGAATGCACTTGTCGAGTATGTGTCCGGACATGACAACGAGATGGTCATTGTTGCAGGATCCAAGACCACACCTGCACAACGCCAGGCACACTGGCAGACCGTTGCGGACATCGTAAGTGCCCTTGGAATCGTGAGAGGCACAGCCAATGATTGCTATAAGCGCTGGAATGACCTAAAGCGCAGGGCAAGTCATGCCGCAACTCTAGTGACTGGAGGTGGGTCTCCAGTAGTAGACATGGAACTCACTCCACATGAGTCAGTCGCTGGGACCTACGTCACGGAGGAACAGATCCAAGGCGTGGGAGATCTGGCTGATTACAAGGCATTGTCCGGTGAGTGCACATGCATGTGTGTGTCATCCATGTGCATGGTGTGTGTGTGAGGGCTTCTGTTTGTGTGCCAGGTGAGAGTGTGTGCGCCTGAGTCGTATGGGTCAGCCATGTGCTTCATGCAATACTTCCTGCGCAGCTGCATTTGGCCATAGCAGTATCCCTTCTGCCAACAGTAGACATCTAGCCCAACTGCACGCCAGTTGCCCTTGAAGTGCACCTTGCCACAACATAGTTGCTTATTTTTCACTGTTCATTCAGTCAGATTGTTTGCATTCCCCCACTTTTACTAGCCATGTCGCTGTCCACTAGTCACATGTCTGACATGGCTATGGTAAAGTGGAGTGACTTTGTTACCTGGATATCATTTGTACACACATGTCCCTGTGCAATTGGACCATTTCAGACTGGCAGCTCCAGGTGAAAAATCTGACCTGTTAGAATTAGAAAAGCAATTACATGCGGGAACTGGACTGAATGAATAGGTGCTGCCCTCCTCTCCATCTTCACTCAATAGCAATGGTACATGCCATCTGTGTGATGGCATGTGTGTTTCACCTGGCAATCACAGGCCAATGTGTGATGCCACTGCCAGGCAGCATGCAGAAAATGTGTTCATATTCCATCTTGGTGTCATCAGTGTGTGCCATTTGCCTGCACTTCATACGCAGTGAGGGTGCATGCATGGGAGGGTTTTAGTCATGTGGGACATGTGTCAATCAAGTACTGGTTCTCTTGCTTCTCAGCCCTCATTGTGTGCCATGGTGCTAATGCCTGTTTCCATTTCTTTGTTTTCATGTCTTTGCAGGGGAAGACGCACCTGATACTGCTGGGGTTGTGGAGATGGTGCAGACCCAGGAGGGGTCCGAGGGCCGACCAACCACCAGTGAGGGACGTGGTGTGGTGGTGGGGGAGAACCCACAAGTGCTGCAGGTCGTGCTCTCAAGGGGTGTCTCTGGCTGCACCTCCCCCGAGCTGTACTCAGGTGTTGATTCGGATGAGACCTACGTGCCGTCGCAGGTGAGTGTTCCAGGGAGGGATTCTGTTCTGTCTCACCCACCTGCACCAGGGTCAGAACCCTCCATGGGGATGTCAGTGTTGGCAGCTATGCCTTTGGTGGTTACGGATGCAGGGTCACACTCCGCGACATCTGATCCTGTTCCCGGGTCAGCAGATCAGAGGGGGAATGCAGGCCTGCAGCCTCAGGCAGTGCCGGCACAGCAAGGCGCAGTTCGCCTTGCCCCAGACAGGTGTGGTGCCCGCCGATGTGGTGGCCGTACGCCACCTGGCAATACCGCATGGGAGCAATCCATTTACGGTATGGCAACCCAACAGGCTGCATCATCCGAGATGATGGCTCAGGCCATGGATAGGGTGGCCACTTCCATTGTCCCCCCAGAAAGGCTGATGGAGCGACTAGAGCAGGCAACCGACTCCATCTGCCAGTCACACAGGGAGGACATGTTGGGGTCCAACAGGGACAGGCGGGCAGCACTGGCGACTCTGCAGGAGGCCATCTCCATTGAGTCCCAGGGCCACAGGGAAGCCCTGAGGCAGGAGCTCCTTCACCTCAGGACGACTCTTGTTGAGCTTGAGGCTTCAACACACCAAAGGACAGAACAGCAGCTGGAGCGTCTCACCCGTACGCTCTCAGCTGAGATGCAGGCAACGAGGGCGGAGGTCCGGGCATCCCGTGAGTTGTTGCATGGGGACCTCCGCACACTCATCCTCCAGAACCAGACCTACCACACCCGCATGCTTGCAGCCATGGAGGAGCAGACTAGGGCCTTGCGTGGGCTGCCTCCCATAGTGCAACCACCTCCGGATGCAGCTGCACAGGGTGATAATAGCGACAGCAGTGATACTCCCACAATAGGGTAGCCGTGTGGGCCATGAGCCCATGGAGGTGTTTTATTTTCCCAGGATCCACGCAGGTGGGTTCTGGTGTGCATCCTGTCCTCGGACCTCCTGGGTGGCCTCCCCAAACCCCCCGGGCCCATCAATGGCCATTTTTGATTGTTTCTTATTTTTATTTTTATTTTTATTTATTTTATTCCCTATTTTTTTGGGACGATTTGTTGGCTTCCGTGGTTACTGTGGGCATACGCTGCATTGTGGCTGGGCACATGCAGGCTTGTAATGTATTTGGTTCAGATGCTTGGGTTTGAGTCACACACACCCCTCCTGCTTCCCGTTTCCATGGGCTTGCAAAGGGTGTGCCCAAGTGACAGTGAATTACACAGTGACGTTGGACTCCCATGAGCTGTGTGGGCAGTCTCTAGTCAATACTGTGTATACATTCCTAGTGCATATTGCTGTTGTGTTGTACACTGCATGTTGCATTGATGTGTAACTCATCTTCTGTGTCTACCTCCCAATTTGCAGGTCCCTTCCTCATGTCGACACAAGGACCTCTAGTCTGGAGATGGGGTCCATGTTGGCAGCAGTGCACCTACAACTCTACATGGCGCCAACACTGCACACTTGGTAGTGGTGGGAGTGCAGGCATTTCCAGGTGGTGAGACTACTAATATGTAACATTTGTGATGTCATGTTAATGGTAGTACATGCTCAAGTATGTTGTTGGTCCGGCATTGCTGTGAGCATTTCAGGTGTTGCAGGTTTCTAATAGGGACACTGTACATAGTGACACTAGTGTCATGTTGTGGGGATTACTTTGTTTACCTGCAAATAGCATGACATGGCACGGTGTGTCGTGTGGCGGTGCTGGGGTTGGGTTGGCTGACATGGCACTGTCCTCTTGTTGCATTTTGCAAGTGGGTATTCTTTTTAGCTGCTTGAATGTGTAACTCCACAAAACTGCATTGGTGGTGTCTGTGTGGGTAGGGATGCACACATTGTGACACTTCCAGGTGAACAATCTCAGGCTGATATGGTATTCATGGTTCATTCTCCAGACATTCAGGATCAGTGTCAGGTTGAGTCATCATTGATTGTCAGATGGAATGTGCCAGGGCAGTGTGCACTCCACAGGGGTGTGATTTCTATGTGAAGTAATTAGCCACTAGCTGTGTACGGGCTGCCTCCCCCCGTGCCCTTTCCCCTCCCATGCGCAGCGGCTGTGCATGTGGTTGGGGATGTGGGGCCACCACCATGTCCACGGCCAGGCCCCGGCGTGTTGCAACGTTGTGCAGGACACATGCTGCCACTATGATCCTGCACACTACTGGGGGAGCGTATAACAGCTGGCCGCCAGAACGGTCAAGGGAGCGAAAGCGTGACTTTAGCACTCCGAATGTGCGCTCCACTATGCCCCGGGTCGTAATGTGGGCTGTGTTATATCTTACCTCGGGTGGCGTGGTGGGGTTCCGAATTGGCGTCATCATGTGGGGGCTGAGAGGGTAGGCACTGTCCCCTGTGGAGGTGGTGATTGGTATCATTGGTGGGGTTGTGACCTTGCTCAGTATCCAACATGCATGCATGTGCAGTGGCATACATACTCACCAAGCAGCCATGTATCGCCATGCCGCCCAGCTTCTAGGTCCCGGCTTAGGGTGGACATTCGGTAAATGAAGCTGTCGTGGGTGGACCCGGGATAGTTGGCATATACTGAGGTGATGATTCCCTTGGCATTACATGCTACCTGCACGTTGATGGAATGCCAGTGCTTGCGGTTCCTATAGATGTGCTCAGATGCCCTGGGGGGACGTAGAGCCACATGGGTGCAGTCGATGGCACCTAGCACTTTGGGGAATCGTGCCACACCGTAAAAATCCAGGGCGGCAGCATGCCTTTCTGCAGGTGTTCTGGGCAGGTATATGTGCCTGCGGACTGATGGGCGTGCAGTGATGATGTTCAAGACCTGGTGTAGGCAGCGTGACTGGGTGGCCTGTGACAACCCCACCCACTATGGCACTTGTCCGCTGAAATGATCCAGTGGCTAAGAAGTGCAGTACATTGAGGACCTTCTCCAGGGGGCTGAGTGCTTGGGAGCACAGGGTGGGTGATGTGAGGTCATCCTCCCACTCACTCACCAGGTCCAGTATTATGTGTGGTGGAAACCTGTACCTCCCATACACCTGGTCATCAGGCATCCCGAAAAGGTTGGTTCTGGGTGTGAATATTCTGGCCCTGACTATCCTCCTCCTCCTCCTTTGGTAGCCCACTGCCACTGCTGCTAGGAACGGTATGTTCATCTTGGCGTCTGAGCTTGTTATTGTTAAAGTGCGCAAATTTATGCTTTGCGCGTGTTCTAGGCGAGCGTGTGACCCGCGCACCCCTGGAACCCAGTTCCCAGTCCAATAGCGTGTGGAAATTCCCACGCACCACGGAATACAGGTGCGCTGACGTACTTGCGTGTGTAAGTGCCCGCGCAACCATGAAATACACGTACATAGGCCAATCGCGTGTACGCGCACTTTTTTCCAATTACACGCTGACGTGCAGTATTTCCACGTGTGCTCCGTCATCACGTGCTGAGTGGGGAACACCCGTGCGGGTCACGTCACAGACGCGCTTACGCGCTGAGGGACTCTGGTCCAATAGAATCGCGTATGCGTGCTGACGCGCTTACGCGCTAAGGGCCTTTCCTCGGATTTCACGCTGACGTGCAGGATTTTCACGTGCCAAATCACTCCGTATCAAGCTGGCCACGCGAAAACACACGGAAGACCACGCTCCTGCCCAGAAGGCCGAGTTACTGCCCCCCAGTGCCCCGAGCAGCCTCCCACGTGCCATCTGCTGCTGCCTGCCTGCCTGCCTGCCTGCTGCCACCGTGCCCTGCCATTTGGTGCCTGCACATCAGCCATCTGCAGGGGTCCAGTTGCTGTGTCCACCCCGGCTGGAACTGAAGACTCCCGACTGGGATTACATCGCTCCACAGCCCAGCCCCAGGACCCAGTTGCCCACCCACACCTGCCTCTGGGGTTGCCATGTCGGGCACTTCCACATCTGGCACCAGTGGCAACCCCAGGCCAGAGGGGCAGAGGGGCACCAGCTTCACTGCCACAGAAGTTGGTGTCCTGGTGGAGCATGTCCTGGGGCAGTATGATGCCCTCTTTGGATCGTCCCGCGCCAGCAAGGAAGGACGGGAGAGGATCTGGGCCGACTGTGTGGTTGCCATCAACGCGGAGGGGGTGGCAACCCGCAACGTCCTGAAGATCAAGAAGCGCTGGTAGGACTTGAGGTCCAGGACCCTTGTGAAGGCCCGGCGCCTCGTGGAGGGGGGCCGGGGCCGCATGAATTCCATCCAGATGAGGGTCCTGGAACGCGTACGCCCAGCGCTCCACGCCCAGATCCTTGAGAGGGAGGCCCGTCTGGAGTTGAGCGGTAAGTGTCCAAGCATTACTGTGTGAGACAGGGCATGTTGCGGTGTGCTGGTTCTATGATACTTGCCTGTATGTGTGCCATAGGCCATGTATGCATGTATGTGTGCAGGGACATAATAGTAATGCATGTGCGACCAGTGAGGTGTGACCCACATGGTTGTTGCATGTGTTCAAATGCTGCATGGGGAGCCCTATGCAGAATTTGAACATGAGAGCATGCCAGTCTCTGTACCTGGACATGGGTGGGGGTGAGGGATGGGTGCTGATGCCAGGTACATATATGGTAGCCATGTCTGTGTGCCTGACCTGCGTGTCTGTGACTTGTGCATGCCATGGATGCATGACACATGTGTGTGACAATGCACAGATTCAGTGAAGCAGCCACATTACCCTTGTATCCGCTGTGTTTGGTGTGTTTGGGGCCAGATGGATGTGACTGAGGTGAAGTGTGTGCATGTGATAGGCATGAGCCATGATGCATGTGAGTTACATATCATTGAATGTTTCAAGAGTCCATTGGACATGCATGGAAATGTCCATGGCATGCACCATGCCTGTTACTGTGTGTGTTTTGCCTGGACTGACCCATGTGTTGTGGAGGGACATGATGGAAGTGTACTTTGACAGTGGTGCTCATCTGCTATTGCTTCCTGTCTAGGGGACCATTGTACAGTACCCTGATGCTTGTGTTCTTTGTCTCCTTCTACGCAGCGGCTAGTGAAGAAGAGGGCGGAGACGGCGCTGTGGAGCAAGGCGGCGGGGATGCCCCCACGGCTGCAGCGGAAGGGGTGGGTGAGCCCCCACAGGGGCGTGCTACGGTGGGAGACGGTGAGGAGCCATCCAGGTTGGTGGTTTGCACAGAGGCGGAGGAGGCAGCCACTGGGGCACACATCGGGCCTGGTGGGGGCATCCCTGCTGGTGCAACTGGTGCAGTCCAGGGCCAGGAGGCAGCACAGGTCACCGTGGAGGGGCCTGTGCATGTCGCTGTCCCTGACCCTGTGAGTGCACCACCATGCACCAGCAGGGATGCCCCGTCCCAGGCCCGTCCGCAGGTAGAGGGGATGTCCATGTCACCTGACTCCCCTCCACCTGCGGACGTGGGAACCCCTGGCCGTGTGGAGAAGGTCCTGATTGGGGTCGCGATGCGCACGGCTGTGATTCGTGATGCCGTGCATGCTTCCCGGGAGGAGCACGCACGTCATCACGAAGTGCACCGTGCCGACGTGGCCCAATTGGGATCGGCCATGTTCGGGGGTTTGCTGCATGTGTTGGCCAATCTGGCGGCCCTCTCCTCCTCTGTGCAGGCTATACACCAGTCGTTCTCCTTGCCGTCTTCCGGCCCAGATGCCACCAGGGCCCCCTGTGGACCTGCCCCGACCAATGCAGCCAGCTCGGTGGGGATCCCATCCCTGCCACAGTTGGCAGTCGGAGGTCCAGCAGGGGTGGACAACACAGCAACTGGACCCCAGCAGATGGAAGATGTGACAGCATCATCGGGCAGGGCACGTGCACGACAGCGTCAGTGGTTTTCATCCGCCTGGATGCCGTCGTGCTGGCAGAGGCAGTGGCGCCGGAGGCAGCAGCAGGCTCGACGTGGGAGGCATCATGGCTCGGGGCCATCAAGATCAGAGGGGCAGGCATCGGCCGGAGGGCAGGGCAACCCTGGGATGGTGGTGTCTTCCGTGTGGGAGCAGTTGGTCCAGCGGATAGGTGCGGAGCGGCAGCGGGCGGAAGAGGAGCGGCTCACCATGGTCAGGGCGGAGTTCTCCATACGTCGGGCGTTGAGGCGGGCTGAGTGCCTCGAGGAAGCTCGCAGGGAGTTTGAGCTAGACATGGGGTTATCCTTGCGAGACCTCGGGGCCAGGACAGAGTCCCGCCTCCAGGACATCGACATGGAGTTCGATGATGCCCTGGCCAGCAACATCACCGAGTGAGCCGCAGGACTTGCCCGCTGCCTTTGTATATAGTTATTTAGTTAGTTAGTGTTATGTTTCCTTTATTCATTTTTATTTTTTTGGACCGCTCGGACAATGGCCACTTTTTTGTAGAAATTGTTTTCATTAGGTAGTAGTAGGTTTCATTTATGGTGTTGGGCTTATGGACCCTGGAATATTCGTGTATATAGTTTGCTTTTTGAAGAAACATTTTTTTTATTGATTATTGTGTTCACCATGAGGAAATGGTTTTTCATTATTTTCCTTCCACATGACATTGCTTTGGACAACATTTGTTTTTGGATTACTTTGTTTTTTTTATTTTTACATTTGTTCTCGGACATGGACCATTTATTTTGTTATCCCCATTGTTGTATGTTTGATTTGTTTACTTATTTTTCATCTTTAATACATGTTTTTTTAAATTTCACTTGTGGTATTTTCTCATTGGTTTCATACATGTCATGATATGGGTTTTGACATTCACTTGCACCCGTTGTGTATGTGTGTGTGACGGACATGTGTTCATTTACATGCTTGCCATTGGGGTTGTATTATGTAATTGCATTCACTATGTGGGTGGATGCAATTCTTGCCTGGGTGTTTGTGCTGGGTATGCTGCCCATTACTGCCATGATTGAGTATCGTCAGGACCTGGGGGCAGGGGAACATGTGTGGGTGCCTGGTGGAGGATGCCCCTGCACTGCTGGGGGGTGGGGGTGGTGGGAGACATGGGTGGGGGCCTGGTGGAGGGTGCCCCTGGTGGCGGGGGTGTGGGGGTGATAGGGGACATGAGTGGGGGCCTGGTGGGGGCTGCCCCTGCACTGCTGGGGGGTGGGGGTGGTGGGAGACATGAGTGGGGGCCTGGTGGAGGGTGCCCCTGGTGGCGGGGGGGTGGGGGTGATAGGGGACATGAGTGGGGGCCTGGTGGGGGCTGCCCCTGCACTGCTGGGGGGTGGGGGTGGTGGGAGACATGAGTGGGGGCCTGGTGGAGGCTGCCCCTGCACTGCTGGGGGGTGGGGGTGGTGGGAGACATGGGTGGGGGCCTGGTGGAGGCTGCCCCTGCACTGCTGGGGGGTGGGGGTGGTGGGAGACATGGGTGGGTGCTTGGTGGAGGGTGCCCCTGCACTGCTGGGGGGTGGGGGTGGTGGAAGACATGGGTGGGGGCCTGGTGGAGGCTGCCCCTGCACTGCTGGGGGGTGGGGGTGGTGGGAGACATGAGTGGGGGCCTGGTGGAGGCTGCCCCTGGTGACTGGGGGGGTGGGGGTGGTGGGAGACATGAGTGGGGGCCTGGTGGAGGGTGCCCCTGGTGACTGGGAGGGTGGGGGTGGTGGGAGAGATGAGTGGGGGCCTGGTGGAGGGTGCCCCTGGATGCTGGGGGGTGGGGGTGGTGGGAGACATGAGTGGGGGCCTGGTGGAGGCTGCCCCTGCACTGCTGGGGGTGGGGGTGGTGGGAGACATGAGTGGGGGCCTGGTGGAGGGTGCCCCTGCACTGCTGGGGGGTGGGGGTGGTGGGAGACATGAGTGGGGGCCTGGTGGAGGCTGCCCCTGGTGACTGGGGGGGTGGGGGTGGTGGGAGACATGGGTGGGTGCCTGGTGGAGGGTGCCCCTGGATGCTGGGGGGTGGGGGTGGTGGGAGACATGAGTGGGGGCCTGGTGGAGGGTGCCCATGGTGGCAGGGGGGTGGGGGTGGTGGGAGACATGAGTGGGGGCCTGGTGGAGGGTGCCCCTGGATGGTGGGGGGTGGGGGTGGTGGGAGACATGAGTGGGGGCCTGGTGGAGGGTGCCCCTGGTGACTGGGGGGGTGGGGGTGGTGGGAGACATGAGTGGGGGCCTGGTGGAGGGTGCCCCTGGATGGTGGGGGGTGGGGGTGGTGGGAGACATGAGTGGGGGCCTGGTGGAGGGTGCCCCTGGTGACTGGGGGGGTGGGGGTGGTGGGAGACATGAGTGGGGGCCTGGTGGGGGCTGCCCCTGCACTGCTGGGGGGTGGTGGTGGTGGGAGACATGAGTGGGGGCCTGGTGGAGGGTGCCCATGGTGGCAGGGGGGTGGGGGTGGTGGGAGACATGAGTGGGGGCCTGGTGGAGGCTGCCCCTGGATGGTGGGGGGTGGGGGTGGTGGGAGACATGAGTGGGGGCCTGGTGGAGGCTGCCCCTGCACTGCTGGGGGTGGGGGTGGTGGGAGACATGAGTGGGGGCCTGGTGGAGGGTGCCCCTGCACTGCTGGGGGGTGGGGGTGGTGGGAGACATGAGTGGGGGCCTGGTGGAGGCTGCCCCTGGTGACTGGGGGGGTGGGGGTGGTGGGAGACATGGGTGGGTGCCTGGTGGAGGGTTCCCCTGGATGCTGGGGGGTGGGGGTGGTGGGAGACATGAGTGGGGGCCTGGTGGAGGGTGCCCATGGTGGCAGGGGGGTGGGGGTGGTGGGAGACATGAGTGGGGGCCTGGTGGAGGCTGCCCCTGGATGGTGGGGGGTGGGGGTGGTGGGAGACATGAGTGGGGGCCTGGTGGAGGGTGCCCCTGGTGACTGGGGGGGTGGGGGTGGTGGGAGACATGAGTGGGGGCCTGGTGGAGGGTGCCCCTGGATGGTGGGGGGTGGGGGTGGTGGGAGACATGAGTGGGGGCCTGGTGGAGGGTGCCTCTGGTGACTGGGGGGGTGGGGGTGGTGGGAGACATGAGTGGGGGCCTGGTGGGGGCTGCCCCTGCACTGCTGGGGGGTGGTGGTGGTGGGAGACATGAGTGGGGGCCTGGTGGAGGGTGCCCATGGTGGCAGGGGGGTGGGGGTGGTGGGAGACATGAGTGGGGGCCTGGTGGAGGCTGCCCCTGGTGACTGGGGTGGTGGGGGTGGTGGGAGACATGAGTGGGGGCCTGGTGGAAGGTGCCCCTGCACTGCTGGGGGGTGGTGGTGGTGGGAGACATGAGTGGGGGCCTGGTGGAGGGTGCCCCTGGATGGTGGGGGGTGGGGGTGGTGGGAGACATGAGTGGGGGCCTGGTGGAGGCTGCCCCTGCACTGCTGGGGGGTGGGGGTGGTGGGAGACATGAGTGGGGCCTGGTGGAGGGTGCCCCTGGATGGTGGGGGGTGGGGGTAGTGGGAGACATGAGTGGGGGCCTCGTGGAGGGTGCCCCTGGTGACTGGGGGGGTGGGGGTGGTGGGAGACATGAGTGGGGGCCTGGTGGAGGGTGCCCATGGTGGCTGGGGGGTGGGGGTGGTGGGAGACATGAGTGGGGGCCTGGTGGAGGGTGCCCATGGTGGCAGGGGGGTGGGGGTGGTGGGAGACATGAGTGGGGGCCTGGTGGAGGCTGTCCCTGGATGGTGGGGGGTGGGGGTGGGGGTGGTGGGAGACATGAGTGGGGGCCTGGTGGAGGGTGCCCCTGGTGACTGGGGGGGTGGGGGTGGTGGGAGACATGAGTGGGGGCCTGGTGGAGGGTGCCCATGGTGGCAGGGGGGTGGGGGTGGTGGGAGACATGAGTGGGGGCCTGGTGGAGGCTGCCCCTGGATGGTGGGGGTGGGGGTGGTGGGAGACATGAGTGGGGGCCTGGTGGAGGGTGCCACTGGTGACTGGGGGGTGAGGGTGGTGGGAGACATGAGTGGGGGCCTGGTGGAGGGTGCCCCTGCAATGCTGGGGGGTGGGGGTGGTGGGAGACATGAGTGGGGGCCTGGTGGAGGCTGCCCCTGGTGACTGGGGGGGTGGGGGTGGTGGGAGACATGAGTGGGGGCCTGGTGGAGGGTGCCCCTGGTGGCGGGGGGGTGGGGGTGATAGGGGACATGAGTGGGGGCCTGGTGGGGGCTGCCCCTGCACTGCTGGGGGGTGGTGGTGGTGGGAGACATGAGTGGGGGCCTGGTGGAGGGTGCCCATGGTGGCAGGGGGGTGGGGGTGGTGGGAGACATGAGTGGGGGCCTGGTGGAGGCTGCCCCTGGATGGTGGGGGGTGGGGGTGGTGGGAGACATGAGTGGGGGCCTGGTGGAGGGTGCCCCTGGTGACTGGGGGCTGGGGGTGGTGGGAGACATGAGTGGGGGCCTGGTGGAGGGTGCCCCTGCACTGCTGGGGGGTGGGGGTGGTGGGAGACATGAGTGGGGGCCTGGTGGAGGGTGCCCCTGGATGGTGGCGGGTGGGGGTGGTGGGAGACATGAGTGGGGGCCTGGTGGAGGCTGCCCCTGCACTGCTGGGGGGTGGGGGTGGTGGCAGACATGAGTGGGGGCCTGGTGGAGGGTGCCCCTGGATGGTGGGGGGTGGGGGTGGTGGGAGACATGAGTGGGGGCCTGGTGGAGGCTGCCCCTGCACTGCTGGGGGGTGGGGTGGTGGGAGACATGAGTGGGGGCCTGGTGGAGGGTGCCCCTGGATGGTGGGGGTGGTGGGAGACATGAGCAGGTGTGCAGCGTAGTCCCCTGTTTTGTGGGCTGCCTGCAGGGGCCGTCGAGGGTGTACAGGGAACACCTGTGAGGGCCCACCCAGCCTAATCGCGTGTGTAACTTCCCACGCACCCCTGTAATACACGTACCAAGCCAAATCGCGTGTGATAATTCCCGCGCACCCCTGAAATACACGCGCCCAGGCTATTCGCGTGTGGAACTTCCCGCGCACCCCTGAAATACACGCACCCAGGCTATTCGCGTGTGGAACTTCCCGCGCACCCCTGAAATACACGTACCCTGCTGTAATCGCGTGTGGGACTTCCCGCGCACCCCCGAAATACGCGTACCCTGATGGAATCGCGTGTGGAACTTCCCGCGCACCCCTGAAATACACCTACCCTGATGGAATCGCGTGTGGAACTACCCGCGCACCCCTGAAATCCACGTATCCGGCCAAATCGCGTGTGAGACTTCCCGCGCACCCCGGTATACACGCACACGTATTTTTTGTCAGCATGTCCGTGTTTGTGGGTACCCCTTTGCACGTCAGTTGTCCTGGAGGGCCACAGTATAGGACATTCATCATGGCAGTATATGGGTGCTATTTGTTGGCGCACCTTTTGGCGCACATTTCTTACAGCCGCAGAGACCATACCGCCTGCTTTCTTGTGGCGGTCGTGTTTGTGCCTGTGCGCTGGTTTGAGCGTGCGCTTTTTTGCCCTATTCTATTCCATGAATACGTGTTGTAGGCGAGCGTGTGGGCGTTCCGCGCACTTGTGCCCTGTACTTCCCCCGTGACGCCCACGTTTTTGCAAGTTGTTCCCCATTCCGAGTGTTACGCCCGTGTTCCGCCTACTTTTGTTGCGTGCGCCGCGCTATGTGCGAATTTCGCTGTGGCCTGTGCGATTTTCGCTGTGACCTGGCGCACGCTGTTGGATGGCCTGTGCGCCAACGTGCGCGGAGCACTTTTTATCGCACATCCGCTGGTTTTCTCGCGCACGGACTTCCATGAATCGACGTGCGCTGCTTTTCGTGCGATTTTCGCACTTGCACTGCGATTTTCGCTATTCCACTGCGATTCGCACGTTTTTGCCCACTTGCGCTGCGCTAATTATTCCATGAATCGGCCTGTATGTTTTTGGCATGGAGTGAGATGAAAGGTTGGCCTAGTTCGCAGACTACCTTTTCTGAGATGGAATTACCTGCATTATGTATTCATTAATAAAAATGTTAAAAAAACATACATGTTCTAGCACTTAGAAGTGGTCTGAGGCAGCAATTGACCTAAAATTGATTATTGACTCAAATGGAGAGGTTTAGTCTACATCTATGGGCCCTGAGGGAGGGCACTGCATTTGTGTTGTCTGAGGTTGTGTTACACGGGATATATCCTCACTGTGATTCTAGAATGGCTCCATAGATGTAGGCGATGTTCCAAAACACTGCATAAGACTTAACTCATTAATCAACTTTGTTATCAATCAAGGGAAATGTATAATGATGTAATCATGAGATGTTTATGTGTATTAAACACATTTGATCAAGACAATACATTGTTATTTGTTAGGTTCTGTGCTCTGCTGTATTAATGTTTCTATTAGTACAATGGTCTCCTTGGAATTATTGGTATTGCAGTATATATATTTTAAGGAACATGACTTGAAATGATACCCTGTGAGCATGAACATACTAATAACAGACACACACAAAACAGGGTTTTCAACAATGGGAACAATACATCATAACATAGCACAACATAGCATGCATAGCATTATCAGTAGGCCTTCATAAATCGTTTGATGTGTGGATCCTGAAGATGTGAACTTCTGGGCCATGAATATGGGATTAATTAAAGTTACCAAATTTTACCAGGATATTCAAACTCTAACTTTAATAGATGTCAATTCAATAAAAGATTGGATCCCAGTGCATATAGTTCTTTTTTTTAAAACTGTCCAATGCAACAAGAAAGATAAGAAAAAGAGAAGGGGTCCCTGAATTTTTTGGTCAATGAAGATGAGGGTGATAATAGCATTAACAGTTAAGGTAACTAAGGGCACTTTCCTAAAATCATGCTTGCTTGATAATTATAGTGGAACTGAGAGTGAGCAATGCATGCCTGATGCACCATATCATAATTTAGTGAATGACAATCAAATATTGAAAGTTTATCACATTTAAAAGGTTTTGCCTTGCATAAGAACGGTTGTACCAAAAAATACTGTTTAGCTCACAAACCCCACATATAAATGTACAAAATTAACAGACCATCAAGCAACCTCAAATCTTCATATGTGTGCAGCCATTCAAAAAATCCTAAATTAAAGACTTTATGATCAATCAGTGATTTGCTTTCCATGATCTGTTTGCATAAAATCTCTTCTGCTGTAAATATGCAATGGGCCACATTCCGAGTTGGGTGGTAAGGGAAAAATGATGCCAGTAAAGGAATACCGGCATCGTTTCCCGTTACGGCCCATTCTGACCCACCAGACCGTTATTTACGGTGTCGTAAAGTACAATGCCGTAAATAGCGGTTTAGTGGCGCGCACCCGACACGCCATGCCGTAATTAGCGGCATGGCGTAAACCGGAGCTGATCCCAAGTAAAGCGGACATGGAAAAAACGGCCTCCACAAGACCGCAAAGTACCTTACCGCCATGGAGTAAATACCGGCATCGCTGAGAAGGTGTTAAGGACCCTGAGCAGTGTTTCCAAGAGGAACAGGTGCACTCAATCAGCACAGGTGGAGGCAATGGAGTCTGGCACAGCACAAAAGGAGCACACCCACACACCACACCCCCTCCCACACCAAGATGATACCAATTGTAGCAGCATTCCTGGAGCTGGAGGCCCTGCTTGCAAGGCAGCAACTACAACAACAGCAACTACAACAACCACAACCCCCACCACAGAGGATACACAGGAGGAGAAGGAGGGTGAGACAGGCCCAGCATGCCCTACCGGTGCAGCCACCATTACCACGCCGACAGCCCCCAATCCCCCGCATCGGAGCCACCCCCTTCAACCTCCACCCCAGAGCAGATCCACACCCTGTACCGGCTTGACTGGGACACCATTACCAGCATAGTGGACATGATACATGATGATACAGTGAGCCGCATAGAAATCCACACTGCCATCCCCCCTCTACTGAAGGTAGTGTCTGTGCTCCACTTCCTCGCCACATGCAGCTACCAGCATACAGTGGGGCACATGCATGGCATATCACAGCCCATATTTTCACGGATACTCAAACAAGTGCTGGATGCCCTCCTCACCCACACAAGGGAATACATATCCCTACCCCGTACTGCCCAGGAGATATATGACACCAAAGCTGCCTTCCATGCACTGGCAGGCATGCCAGATTGCATAGGTGCCATCGACTGCACCCACGTGGAATTAGTGGTCCTGCATGCCATGGAGGTGCCGTATCGCAACTGCAAGCAATACCACTCCATCAACGTCCAGATGGTGTGTAATGCCAGTAAAGACATCACACATTGCAATGCCCGATACCCCGGATCAACTCATGACTCCTTGGTCCTGCGGAACTCAACACTACCACGCTACATGGAGCGACATGCCGGATGACGTGCCTGGCTGCTGGGTGAGTAACCTGAATGGGCCATGGCAGTGCAATGGAGCTGTGAGTAGGTCGCCTGCATACTCCACCTGGGTGGGAAAGGGGGGGATGCATACCCCACCTGGGTGGGAAAGGGGGGGATGCATACCCCACCTGGGTGGGAAAGGGGGGGATGCATACCCCACCTAGGTGGGAAAGGGGGGGATGCATGGAAAGGGGGGATGCATACCCCACCTGGGTGGGAAAGGGGGGGATGCATACCCCACCTGGGTGGGAATGGGGGGGGATGTACACTCATCCCAGTAATCATCTGCGGCCATGTAAGACTAGTACAATTCTCCACCATGAATGCACACACAATTACCTCCTTTCCACTTCCATGCAGGTGATGCTGGCTACCCTCTAAAGCCGTGGCTCATGACCCTGGTCCGCAACCCACAGAACAGGCACGAGGAGGACTACAATAGATCCCATACCCGTACACGGGTGGTGATAGAGCAGACCTTCGGCCTGTTGAAGGCACGATTTCGTTGCCTCAGCCGGTCTGGTGGGGCACTCATCTACAGCCACGAGAAGGTGTCCAAGATCACCATGGCATGTATAATGCTACACAACATGTGCATCCGTCGGAACGTGCCACTGCCCCCTGACGTGGAACTGCTACCACCAGATGATGATGAGGGGATGAGGAAGGAATGGCAGGACAGCAGCACGGTGCCGATGCACAGGAGGGACATTCAGTGCGTCAATCATTGATTGGACAATATTTCTGACTCACAAGTCAGCTGAGGGTGTGAGGGTGAGAGGACATTGGGCACTGGGTGTGGGGATACATGTACACCATGCAATGTGCGACATCAAAAGACACAAGCAAAATGAGCAATGTCCACTCTGTTTTTTGGGAATGAACAACCAGTGTATTCAACATTTATGTAGGAACGTGTACAACAAAACCAACACCCTCACTCCCCTCCGACACCCCCCCAACTCCCACACACACCCTCACCCCCCTCCCCCTCCCCCCCAACTCCCACACACACCCTCACCCCCCACCCCCCCAACTCCCACACACACCCTCACCCCTCTCCCCCTCCCTCCCCAACTCCGACACACACCCTCACCCCCCTACCCCTCCCCCCCAACTCCCACACACACCCTCACCCCCCTCCCCCTCCCCCCCAACTCCCACACACACCCTCACCCCCTCCCCCCCAACTCCCACATACACCCTCCCCCCCTCCCCCTCCCCCCACAACAACCCCACAATAGTCCCATCAGTGCAACATAGGCCACTTGTGTGTGGCAGTATGGTCATTGTGTGCTTCCAGAGCCAGGGGTATCCATGTTCTGCCGGCGCAGTGTGCGCATTGACCGACGGACAGGGCTGGTCTGCGTGGAGGAGCACTGTGAGGGTGGGCACTCCCACTGGGACTGTGGTCTGGGGGGTGCTGCCTCCAGGGCATCAGCGATCTGGCCCAGCACCTCACAGAGCCGGTTTGTGTTGGCAGTGATGACTTCGCCCAGGGCCTGCAGGTCATTGTGCCACTCCGACCTGGATTCACGGTTGTCCCGGATGAAGTCCTCAATCAGGCCGTGAGGCGCTGGGAGTGCAATCCATCCATGGCCGGTGTGGCAGATGTGCTAGGCAGCCGTGGTGTTGAGCCTGCAGCCCTTTCGGGGCTTTCTGCAGGGGAGGTGGATCCAGGACTGGCAGGTGGTGCTCCTTGGCCTGTGAGGCCTGGGGTGACACTCTCCCCGGAGTCGCTGTGTGCAACTTGACTGTAGGATGGGGTGTCTGGGCTGTGCACGATGTCATGGGGCTCCTCCACGTCGGATACGGGAACTGATGTCGGGCTATCTGGCTCCTCGGGAGGCACATGGCAGCATTCTCCCCTGCCACACTGGACTCCTCTGAGTGCACCGTGGGGCATGTCTCCGTCGGAAGTGCAGGCATGGGTAGGGGTGTGGGTGTGGGTTGTGCAGCCTCCATGGGGGTTGCTGGTGCAGGTGGTGTTGCCTGTGCCTTCTTCCTTCCTGCAGGTTTACGTTGTCCCCTGGCTGTGCCCCTGGAGATACAGGGCTGTGTGGCTTCCTGGCCCTCACTTTCATGGCCGCTGCCTGTGGGGGGGAAGAGAGAGATGGCATGAGCTATGATTTGGGGGTCAGCATTTCTTCAAGCCTATGGCATGACAATGGGATTGAAGCGTTTTGTTGACATTTGGGTTGGGAGTGGGACAGTGATCTGGGCTTGGACGGTAAATGCATGCAGGTGTCTGGGTCACTCATGTTGGTGGAGTACTGTGCTGACTCACATTGACTGCCTCTTTGTGTGCTCTGGCCAATATGGGTTGGAGCCTTGCACCTGGCATCAGCCTGGGTCTTACTTGTGACGGCATGATTTGATGGGGGGGGGGTTCCCATACGTGATGTGACTGCTTGCCCAGCCCTTGGCGGTGCCTTACATTGGGAATGCATTTACTATCTTCACTCATGACACTCACCTCTATCTGTGGATGAGGGGGCACTGCACTCCATCTCGCCGACCCCCTCTATGGCTTCAGTGCCCATCATGTCCGCACATGTTTTGTCCCAGGGCATCATCTTGATTGGAGAAGCTGGGCTTCCTCCTGTCTCCAGGGCCTGTGTTCGGTTGGCCGATAGGATGGCCGGCACCCTGAGACGGAGGTCATCCCACCATTTCCTGCAGTCCCTCGTCGTACGGGGGGTGTTCCCTACGGCGCTCACCCTCTGTGCCACCAAGTCCCAGATCTCCTTCTTCCTGGCAATGGTCGGCCTACGCATGTCGCTGCTGAATACTGTCTCAGCATTTGCGTGCAGGGTGTCCACCAGGACCTGGAGCTCGTCCTGCGTGAAACGCTCCTTCCTGATGCGGGCGGCACCTTTCTTCAGTGCTTTCGGCCTGATACTGGTCACTGTTGGCTTTTTTGAGGGTCGGAATATACCTCCGGGTACTGTATTAAGAGGATGGCAGTGGATTGTGTTTTTAAAGATGGCCGCCGCGCTCCTTCCCGTTCCTGTGCGATGACGTAATTTCCGTATCCGTTAATTAGCGGTGACCGTAATTTACGGATACCGTAAATTACGGTCACCGCTAATAACGGACAGTGGAGCTTCGGTGGCGGTGTTGTAATGACCGTCTCGCTTCATGCCGCTAAGGGGTTTTTACGGGCCCTTTAGCGGTATGACGCTAGGGGATTTACCGGCATGGCGGAAAGCTCGTGCCCGCGAAGTCGGAATGGCCTGTAAATTGCGGCGTCATACCAGATCGGACTCGGTCTTTCCGATATGCCGGTAAAAACCCATACTTACCGCTAACCTCGGAATGAGGCCCATTGAATCTAAACATTTGTGACAGACTCAAGACCCATCCATTTTTTTGCCATTTATCTAAGTATATCACATGTTTTGCCTAACATCTGCATACTTCCACACACTTCAGTACAACCCCTGCCTTTCATGATATGCTTTGCGCCTAATAAGTGGTGCCATTGGTTTCCACCTGGGTAGGCCTTCCGGGCCAATAGAGCATATAACCGGATAATTCACAACGTTATGCTGTACATAGTAGAATGACAATTTGCAAAAGGAAAGTGAGTTAATCTTGTAGAGTTGTTCATTGATGCCACTAACCTTATCAGCCCCAAATGATTTAGAAATAAATAAATATATTATTAATCCAGAAAACTGCCATGTCCAAAACCATGCCTCAGCAGAAAAGTTTCATCTTTAATAATTGAAAGTGATTTTAGTTGCCTAGTTAGAATTGAAGCTGAGGTAGTGTGTAGTTGGGGAGCCCCTAACTTACACTTTGAATAATGTATTCTTCAGCATCCTTTCACAAGGAACTTAACTGCATTCAGCCCAACCCAGGAAGACCCTTGGTTAACCGGAAATAATTTAATACTTTATCAGGGTGTATTGTATATTGCATCAAGGCTTGCAGTATTGAATTCTAAAAGTTTGGGTAGACCAAAAGAGCCTGTACTATCCTATACAGCTAGAGGTGAGACAAAATGACTACTGCGCTTCAGAAGTACAGCTTAACTGACTACTCAGCCCCACAATACCACTCATATAGGTAAAACAGATATAGCACGGTGGGTATACCACCTTCAACTTTCATGATAACATGTGCTGAGGGCAGGGTATACACTCGGGGGGGGGGGGGCTGTAAAGTGATCACAACAGCATCCCAAACAGCCATGTTTTAAAGGCTTCAAAATAAAAGAAGGTGTAATCATGCTCTCTAAATATATAAACTTTAATTAATCAAAATAAATGCAGATAACTGACTAGAAAACACACAAAAAACTCACCAATGTCAAAAGAACACAGAAAATGCAGACCTTCTAGAGAATAGCGCTCTGGGTACATGAGAAGGTGTGATCAGGCAAGCAATTGCAGCAATGACACTTTAAAGGATATGTCTTTTCATGAAAATGTGTAAAATGGGCTTAACGTCAATAAGGACCCAGAATATTCGCAAGGGTAAAAGGCTCTCTTAACAGTACCTTGTTTTTGATTTCAGTGCTGTACTTGCAATCAAGCCAGGTTTGAGAAATCATGTTGTTCCATGTGGCAAGTTGGGGTCACTCGGCTTCCATGCAAGGCTGTGTGCAGTTCAATGCAGCTCTGATGGTGCAGGTAGGGCAGATGCAACGTATTGCACCACCTCCCACACCTCCCAAGCAAGAGCGGAAATATAAAATAAGAAAACTCTGGTAGTGAAGGATTTTAGGCCTTTCTGTTGTTTGATCAGTCGCCATGTTGTTTTGTAGATTATTGACACAAGTAGAATAGAGGTAGTTTTGCTACATTTAAGAGAAGTAGTTTTGCTGCACTTCAGGGAGGCTTAGGTTACTGAATACACAGATGATAGATGATATTGACAACAATGAAAGGTGGCATATATAGCTGAACAGGACATATATTAGAACGTTAGTTTTGTTGAGCTTTGTTATAACACTGAGCAAGGTTATTGCCATTTTGAGAAAGGCCCCCATTCGAAGCTGCAAAATGTATTCATTTTATTAAAAGCTTTGCTTTTCACTCCTTCTTCGAAAGCATCCGACAGCAAAGGCCATGGAAGAAGGGGGGATAGGATGGTGTTAGCTGAAGCTGTGAGAATCTGCTGTTTCCAGGACTCAAAACTAGACATGCAAACATTATTTTCATTCCAGATGATAACTACATGAATACACAAAAGCGTTGATCGCCAGGTGCATGAGGATTCATTTATGATGTAGCAGATAAAGCAGTCAAAGAAGCAGCATATTCACCAGATATAGTGGAATTGGTAGGAAGGAGTATAGAGATACCACAACAGCAAGTGCAAATTACTGAACCCTATAATGCTTTACCCCTGACACAGATAATTGAATTACACTGATGTGCCTCACAGCAGGAACAGGACTTATGAAAAAAGAGGGGATGCTCTTTATCCCCCAAAGATTTGGTTTGGAGACACATATTACAGAGAAACCAGTTATGCCAGTGGAACTACTTACAATTGCTATTGAATAATTACACTATCCTTCACACACATCTATGGAACATATAGCAGCAGACCCACAAAAATATTGTTTGTTCCTCATTTACAGGAGCATGTGTCAGAATGAGTTACCAACTGTGTAATATGCCAACAGTGCACTGCAGGACAGACCTAAAAAGAGTTAAAGCTATGGTGCCTCATCTGTCTGGACCTTTTTTGCCACCTTCATAATAATTATGTAGACAAGATCGATAGATTATTGTTGTGGTGTGTCAATATTTACGAGAAATTATCACAGTATTAGCCTTTAGGACATTTGCATCCATGCTTTATTCATAAAAAAGTGCTTTACGGTATTCATTCAACTTTATCATGAAGTTATCCTTACAACCCTCCATTACCATGAGCTTACAAATTTCAAAATATAGGGTATCAGGTTTTGATGTCTCCACTTTTAAAAGGAAGATCAATAAACTCCTTTTTACCCTCACTTGCATTGATGAGATGCCTCCCTCATATTGCATGGCTGCTGGTGGAACACCGTTAGGTATATTTAATATCTCCTCCGCATTACTGCCTCTACTTTATCCATTGGGTAAAACACCCGAGTGCCCACAGTTCCATTCCATATGTCAATTTTGGTATTTTTCCTTCAAAGAAGTCTAGTACCAGCTTTATGGAAAATCAACCGTACATTCTGTTGAGCTTCATCATTTGGTTACCAAAATATAAGGCTTTTTGCTTTAGCATTGTATTGATGGTATATTTCCGTAACTGCTCTGAGATTGAATATACCAAATATACGAAGCTCGTAGCAGCATAAACAATTGATCTATCCAGGTAGCACTTGTACAAGGTTCGTTTTTCCCTATGGCAAACTCTAAAATATATGTTTTAGTTGGGATGACTATTAGTCTATTGTCACTTACGAAACCATAAAATGCAGATAAAAGATGCTGGAGGCCCATACGCGTGTTGTCAAAAAGAATACAATTATCCGCATAGGCGAGCAATGCTACATTCAAATTTCCAATTTAGGGGATATAAAAGTAGCAGTTTTTAAATAGTCATCCACATCTGAAACATAAAGGTTAAAAAGGCTCTGAGACAAAACGCATCCCTGCCTTAAGCTATATCGAGTCTCTATTCATTGGGACACATCTCCCTCCTAATTCAAACCAACCGCTATACCGGATGACTTGTGCAAACCAACCAGTCATTTCAGGAGGCCTTTGCGTATTTCCCACTTTGCAAACTTTAACCACAGCCGATTCCTATCGACCGTGTCAAATGCTGTTGTGAGATCTATCATTGCAGCGAATGTGATAAAGCTTTCCTTAGACCGTGCATGTTCTTGGATCGCTCTTCGCATGAACCAGTTGCGGTTCGTGCCAACGCCTCTACAGATACCTGTTTGCAGTTTGTTCATTCTTCCTGTGTTCTGGGCCCATTCTTCCAAGTGTGTTAGTAAAAGGGATGCAAAGACTTTGCTCCAAGTTATCCTGTTATTACCAGGATTAGCCATTATACTCATTGGGCCCCCAACTAGCACTCGACCCAGAATGGTTGTAAAATATCTGCACTCAGTATACAGTGATCACTGTAACGGGACCGGATAACTCTCCGTGTAGCACACCTTTCAAAGGCTTTGGGCCAGCAAAAAAATAGTTAAGTGTAGATTTGCTATTCTTCTTTACCAAGGTTGTCCAACATACGACCCGCGGGCCACAATGCGGTCCTCCAAGCCATTTCATGTGGCCCGCGAGGCCAAAGAGAAAACATTGAACAAATAAATAAATAAACCGGCCGTGGCAGAGGACTGTTACTGCCTCTGGTGCTCCCTGAAAACCTGGTTTATTTATTTATTTGCCCAATGTTTGATTAATTTATTAATGTCTGCAATGTTGGTTTCGACCAACATTGCATAAATAAATAAATTAAACGGGTCCACAGACCTGACAAACATTGACCAAATAAATAAATAAACTGGGCCATGGCGGAGGACTGTTACTGCCTATGGTGCCCCCTTGCAGGGGGCACCAGAGGCAGTTACTTACAGGCCATGGCCCGGTTTATTTTTTTGTTTGCCCAATGTTAATTTATTTATTTCTGCGATGTTGGTCGGACCCAACATTGTAGAAATGAATAAATGAATCGGGTCCACGGACCCGACAAACATTGAACAAATAAATAAATAAACCGGGCTGTGACAGAAGACTTTTACTGTCTCTGGTGCCCCCTCGAAGGGTGCACCAGAGTCAGTTACTTACAGGCCACTGCCCGGTTTATTTATTTATTTGCCCAATGTTTGTCAATTCCGTGGACCCGATAAATGTATTAATTTCTGCAATGTTGGTCGAACCCAACATTGTAGAAATAAATAAATTACCCGGGTCATGGCAGATGAGCCAAGATTGGAGAAATAAATAAATTAATTGGGTCCACGGACCCGACAAACAAACATTGACCAAATAAATAAATAAAGTGTGCCGAGGCGGAGGACTGTTACTGCCTCTGGGCAACCCCTTTCTATGCAGCCCTGGAAGTCTAGTTTGTGCACCCCACTGCTCTCTGCACCCCCTTTCTATGCAGCCCCAGAAGTCTAGTGCCTGCGACCCACTGCTCTCTGCACCCCCTTTCTATGCAGCCCTGGAATTCTAGTTCCTGCGCCCCATTGTGCTCTGCACCCCATTTCTATACAGCCCTTGAAGTCTAGTTCCTGCGCCCCACTGCTCTCTGCAGCCCTTTCCGTGCAGCCCTGGTAGGCTAGTGCCTGTGCCCCACTGTTCTCTGGACCTCCTTTCTATGTAGCCCTGGAAGACTAGTTCCTGCGCCCCACTGCACTCTGCAGCCCTTTCTGTGAAGAAAGAGTCTGAGGCTCAGGGGCAATGAAGGAGGGAAAGAGTCTGAGGATCAGCGGCAATGAAGGAGGGAAAGAGTCTGTGGCTCAGGAGCAATGAAGGAGGGAACGAGTCTTTGGCATAGAGGCAATGGTGGAGGGAAAGAGTCTGAGGCCCAGGAGCAATGAAGGAGGGAAAGAGTCTGTGGCTCAGCTGCAATGAAGGAGGGAAAGGGTCTGTGGCTCAGGGACTATGGTGGAGGGTAAGAGTCTGTGGCTCAGGGGCAATGGCAGAGGGAAAGAGTCTGTGGCTCAGGGGCAATGAAGGAGGGAAAGAGTCTGTGGCTCAGCTGCAATGAAGGAGGGAAAGACTCTGTGGCTCAGGGGCAATGGTGGAGGGAATGAGTCTGTGGAAATGAGTCTGCGGTTCAGGGGCAATGCAGAGGGAAAGAGTCTGTAGCTCAGGGGCAACGAAGGAGGGAAAGAGTCTGTGGTTTAGGGGCAATGATGGAGGGAAAGTGTCTGTGGCTCAGGGGCAATGAAGGAGGGAAAGAGTCTGTGGCTCATTGATAATGAAGGAGGGAAAGAGTCTGTGGCTCAGGGGCCATGGCGGAGGGAAAGAGTCTGTGCCTCAGGGGCAATGGTAGAGGGAATGAGTCTGTATCAATGAGTCTGCGGCTCAGGGGCAATGATGGAGGGAAAGAGTCTGTGGCTCAGGGGAAATGAAGCAGGGAAAGAGTCTGTGGTTTAGGGGCAATGATGGAGGGAAAGAATGTGTGGCTCATGCGCAATGAAGGAGGGAAGGGGGCTCCAGAGGCAGTTAAAGGCCACAGCCCGGTTAATTTATTTATATGGTCAATGTTGCAGGGTTCACGCCACCTCCAAGGCATGTGAATAAAAAAATGGCTGAGGTACAAGTCAATATTTTATTTTAGTTCTGTCTTTTCTTATATAACAAAATAGTTTTATGCTTATTTTATTTTCAACAAACTTCAAAAACCGCAGCAGAAACAATGATACATTGTTATTGTCATTGTACCAGGAGGTTAGCTCAGCGGCAACGTGCTTGCCTGCTCGCCTTGGAAACAAGACGACACGAAGCAACACAGGTTCGATCCCCGGGTCCGCACTTAGAAACCTCTGGGTGTTTAAGCAAATTATAAATAAGCAACTAAGAGAAAAACAATTACGCAAATGCAAAACAAACAATTCCTGTAACAGCGCCTCCATGCCTGTGGGCTGTGTGAGTGCTTTAAAAATGTAAATACAAATTGATATTTTGGGGGAGGACCTTCATCCATGACACTTTTGGTAGCCATTTCATAATGAAAAATATCTCATCTTTAAAGGGGAGCCCAATAGCTCAAAGGTAGAGCATGGGTCCACCAGCAACAACATGCAGGGTTCAAGCAACCTCGAACACATGTGAAACACAATTGGCATGTTGAGGTACAAATCAATATTTTATTTTAGTTCTGTCTTTTCCATATAACAAAATTGTTTTATGCTTATTTTATTTTCAACAAACTTCAAAAACTGCAGCAGAAACAATGATACTTTGTCATTGATATTTTGGTGGAGGACCTTCATCCACGACACTTTTGGTAGAAGACATACATCGAGTGACTGAATGCCCACTGTGGACACATTGATCATTAAAATGTGTTGTGTTCCACAATGTTCTTGTCTGCTGTTGGTGACATGGAATATACATGATCCCCTTTAGAACTGATTGTAAAGATATGGCTTTTTGGTCACATTTCCTGCACCATTTCAGCCCCATATTTAGAAAGAAAATCTTGGGGGGGAAACCCCCAAATCCTCCCCCGATCGTTATAGTGCCCTCGCTACGCTCGGTCGCCCCCACTACACACTGGAAGAAATCAGAAGAAACTAACCTTTGATCACTGCCCCTGACACCAAAAGCTATCTTTGGGACTGCATGGCTATGCCTGTGATGCTATTGTGTCAAAGGTCACACACCATCGCTTTTGAATATATTGCTTTGCGTGAGGGTGTTGACTTTAAGCTCACCGGCCCACCGGGTGACAAAAAGTGAATACTTCGGCCCCACATTCAAAAAGGTTGGACAAGCCTGTTCTATACCATGCCGGTTGCACCAACGAGTCACCTCACACTTTCCCATTTAGCATTTGCAAGCCTACCGAGTTGAGACGCGGCATCCATTGTTTCCCCCAGTTGTTTCTATTCCCTGTTCTCAAGCTGTCTAGGTGCCCACTCTGCCTCCAATTCCAAATAACTATAGCTCAGGTCAATTACGCATCCATTTTTGTTCTCACCAAATCATTCACTATTCCCAAATATTTGGTAAGCTTGCACATCCTCAAATGCCAATACATCTTCATCAGTAACAGGCGGCTAAGGTCATTTGTTTCTGCCCAGGGCAATTCGACTGCCAGGATTCCATAACAAAGGGAGGGAACCTTAGCTGTGGACAAACCCTGAAGTGATCTTACTGCTGTCAGTAGCCCTCCTACCAGACGTCCACCCCTACTAGGTTTAGCTTCTTTGATGTCCACCTTGTAGCCATCTAGGACAGGACACTCTATCAACCATGTTTCATGTATTACGATACAGGAAGATTGCTTCAACTCTTTAACTATCATTTCATTTGTAAAGAGATTTGTATTGCCCTGTGAGTTCTAACATGCTACTTTTAACTGGTATTCTTGGGTAAAGGTTTGTTTGTGAAGGACCAGCCTGCTCTTTGCCCTTTCTATTTAAAGCATTTGCCATCCACGCCCAATCTATTCCATTATCAGAATGAGTATATGTTCTATTCACAAGTTCCACCTCCCTTGCAGCATCCTGCCTTAGATTAACGAATACCAATACTTCTTTACAGAGTTCCCTTGTTGCTGTTCAGGTAAATGATCTTCTTCAATACTAACAACAAAACCCAGTTCAGCTAATTTTCCTTTCTCCTTTAATACAGCTCCCTTACAATTCGGGAGGCAAAATTTACATGACATCTATATGTTCTGATTTGGTCTGTAAATTCTACCCTATCAATGTCGTGTGTCGAAAGTGCCCTCAAACTTGGTATTTCCAAAAATATTGCCAGTACGCTGGCTTTGTTTAGACAAATGTTTGATTTCTTTACTGTACTACTTTTTGCTTTGTTTACCATACTACTTTTATTCCTACTTTATGCATTTGGGTGTGTGCTTATGAGTTCTCAGTTATTAGTGAGTCTCATACCCTTACTCTCGGATGTTCCTCCAATATATTTCTCATCGATCCCTGGTTATCCTTACTCCAAGCACTCCTTAAGACACTATATAGGTTTTTTTTCCCCATGAGCCCCTATTCTCGTCGTTTTTCCATATTCTCTTCCCTGTTTAGCAAAGGGGACTTCACTAGTCTCTCCTCTATTTGAGCCCCTAATTACGTACTCTCTATTATATATTAATAATGTTGGAATTCGTGCTCACTGGCCAATAAATTTTGGTTTAGCAAGTTTTCATTTGCTAAAAGGGTGTTTCCGTTAGGCTTATTCTGTTCAGCCATATTAATCGACTCCAGGGCAGAGAACATTACCAATGGGCCTCATTACGAGTCTGGAGTGACACCTCCCACCTGCAGGACTCTGAATCAGCCGGTCCGGAAACAACGGTGGCGATGGTTTTACCGCCACCGTTCTTTCCGGACCGGCAGGGTCGTAATGAGGCCCAATGGACCTCATTACGAGTCTGGCGGTAACTGAGCCGGAAAAACTGGCAGGTTACAGCTGGACTCTTATTACCATTTCGCCTCTGTGATTCCCAGAATTACCGGGGCATTATGACCCCGGTGACCCGGGCATTCCAGAGGCGGAATTGTATAAGTCCCCATTCCCATGGAGCCCCATAGAACTCCAGGGGGATTGGGACAATGGAAACACTGGTTCCGTCTATGACAGAGTCGGTGTTTCCATGTCCGCCTGCAGGCGGGTGGTTTTAAACCTGCCAGGTCACACCTGGCGGGAGTGACACCTCCCGCCTGCAGGACTCTCAATCAGCCGGTCCAGAAAGAACAGTGGCAGCGGTCTTACCACCACCATTCTTTCCGGACTGGCAGGGTCGTAATGAGGCCCAATGTTTCCTTTCTCACAATGTTATCAAGCTCTATATATCTATATTATGATTTTGTTTTTCTTCAGACTTTCTTTCTTGGTAGGTCCCTTTACATGCAGACTCCTCGTAAACCTTTACAGACTCTGGCTGCATTGCCATATTTACCATTCTATTTCCAACTGTCACCCTACAATTTTGTGCTGCCTTGGTTTCACTCAATGGAGGCATGAAACTAACAGTTTTCTCCTGACTCTGAGTTTTCTGGGTGTCTAAATCTGGCTTAGCCTGAAACGGTACCAACTGCTGCCATAAAATACTTGTATGGGGGCTCTCCTTCTGTGCACATTCGTCCGAGTACAGTGAGCCCCCAGTCTTTACAGCTTTCTCCAACATGTTGCCCCTTTCACTGACCACTCCAATTTCCTTCTGTGTTCAACATCTGTGATTTGTGCCCATACACACACTTTCCACACCTGATTCCACAGTTAAATCTAACAAAGCTTTGGGGTCTATAGATTTTTTTAACATTGCCGGCGGGCGTGGGTCAAGCATTTCCTCAATGGTGAGATTTCTCATGAATTTTCTAGATGAGCTGTTTTTTTCCCATTCTTTTTAAGTTTTTTTGGCAATTTTGTTAAGCCTCTCTGCACACCCTTAGTTGCTATCCTAAATCCGCCCTCAGATTTGCCTTGAGGTTCTGCGTCCCGGCAATAGAACTGAACCCTTTAAGCCAACTTTATTCGTTGGGAGCATTTTGCCTTCCTTGTTCGTTGCACTGTGCACTACCCCTAAAGTGTCATCTAATGGGTCATTTTCAAATGGTGTTATCACACCCATTATTTCAAGATATGAATCAGGACCGTCTGTCCTACTAGCCCTACTTTTGTTAGTGGTCTCAACTGTATCATGGTTTGTACTCACATCCACCTCAGCTCCAGCCAGTTCCCTAAAACGAGGTGAGTTAGAGTGGGTATGTCCCGTTCTTGTGTTCTATATCAGTTTAGTCATGGGCATAGTTAAATGAGCAGGAGTAGGGAACAGAGAGGAATATCGTCCAACATGAAGATCTAATTTTAGGTTAATTTCACTTAGTAATATGGTGTGAGCTGTCACTTCGTCGCGTATTGACGAAGGTGCTGAACACAAAATTCAGAGTAGAAATAGTGGGTGAAGTAATTTGAATCCGCTCATCTACATCTTGTGTGTGGTGCATTAATAACTTGTCTTGCCGGTCATACCCTTCTTTAGAAAACGGCCTCATCACAAGTTGGGCGCTAACCCCAGCGGTGTTACCGCCGGGGCTATTAGCCCTACCGCCAAACCTCAGGCGCTATTAGCGCCAGATCACGCCAGATCACAGGTCTGGCAGAACAGTAAGTCCCCATTCCCCATTGGGCCCATTCAGGAATTCCCCATTCCTATTGCGCGCCGAAAATCAGCAGAATCACAGCAGATTTGCCCCCAGCTCAGAGCTGGAGGTAAATCCGCCAAGGCCGTGATTTGGCTAACCCTTAAATGTGGCGGTAATAGCGTTACCGCTGCATTTAAGGGTCGCCGCCAAACTCGTGATGAGGCAGTACGACAAACTGTTTTTGGATTGGTTAATTCTGTAAGGCTGCCTAAACTGCAGTCTTCATTATGCTAAGAGCTGGGGGTAAATTCGCCAAGCCCGTGATTTGGCAGACCCTTAAATGTGGCAGTAATAGTGTTACTACCGCATTTAAGGGTTACCACCAAACTTGTGATGAGGCAGTAAGACAAGCTGTTTTTAGATTGGTTAATTCTGTAAGGCTGCCCAAACTGCAGTCTTCATTATGTTGTGAGTCAACGGTATTAGTACAATCCCCCAAATTCATATGACCATCACTTTTCCCCATATCAAATTCGGCGTTCTCCACAAACTCATCATACCTCGGTCATTAACATGAGAGCTATAATTACAGGCATTGCTCTGATTGATGTTATGGTTTTAATTTCCGTGATGTCCCAGCACGTGGAAAAAATCCTATTATTTTGTTCCCTGCAATCAGGGTTGCCAGCACACTCGTTAACAACTGCCAGTTTCTCCATGGTTGAGGATTTAACTTTCACAAAGCTGCAGCTGAGCCAAGCAAGTTCAATGTTCGCTCTTCGGCCCCCTCTAGTGGCTGTGGTTCTCTCAAGTTATTTTTCAGTTTGCATACCAAGTCCTCTTCCGTAGCCCTGCCACAAAGTATAATTTCAACATTTTCCCTGTGCTCCAGCACCCAGGTCCCGCAGAAGATTCCTGGCCAATGTTAGACACTGGCCCTCATTTCGAGTCTGCTGGTAACCCGCATTTCTATTTTGTGGCTGAGAACAGTGCAGACATGAAGACTGCAATGAATAAACATTGTCCACATATAGATGTTCTGGCCTCACAGAGTTGACATTTGTATGATATCAGATTGGTGTGGCTTTAGAAATTCCATATTCCATAACCAAATATGGCTTATTCTCGTAGAATAACCTGCCACCAGACAGATGAGGCAACAATGATTACATTTTGGATAAGAGGTGCAGACATTCAATTGCAGCCTCTGTCTGCAGTGTCAATGGGCCACAGGAACTTGGATGAATTCACATTTGACATTTGAATCTGCCCTGTGCAAATGAAGGGCAGGTGTTGTAGTGGTCAGGAGTCTGGTGCAGCAAGTGCACATCCATTACGCTTTTGGAGCTTTATGATTTGCAGACTCTTTTTGCCAGAAACAGATTTTCCCACACCATTTTATTTTTTAATACAAATAAAAAAGCAACAGCTCCTCCGCCATAGAGAGATGCCATTTGTTAAGTGACTTCAATTCAGCAATCCAACTAAGTCAGTGTCTCGTCTGGAACACCCAAGGGAAGCCCTTATTTATATATTTTTATGACAAGTTATACTCTGGATGATAAACCCTTATATAACGCCCCTCTTTTTGAATCCCCCTGACCTCACTGAGCCAAGAAGTAGGTTTGTTTTGCAATTTAAAAGATGTATTGGAAAAATTAAACAATATATATATATCACACTTTTATAATAAATTAATATTTGATAACACACTTAAGAATATGACAGTGATCAACAATGGATAATATTACAATTGTACGCTTATTTAATTACTTAGGAGTTGGCATAGGAAGGAAAGGTGACTGAGAATGTTTTTATGGTTTCAAGGAAAAAACAATGATGGAAAGAAGGCAGTACAGAAATAAACTGATAGGGTTTTACAAGAGATAATATGTTCACTTTTCCCCTTGTGGCAATTCACTCCCCCCCTATGCAATATAAGGAGATGGAAGTAGAGCCCACAAATTTCAGGAATACAATCACAATACAGTACGAATTTCAGTTCCCCCCTAGCAAGTTTTGAGAAACAGGGATGGTTTTAAACACAGGCGAAAGTACTTTTAAATGTGGTATGCAAAGAAGTAAAATATGCTAAAAATGCTTTTAATTCCCTATAGGAGGTTCAGGGTAGGTGATAGCTACTTTGGATTAGTTCAAGTCAGCACTATCAATGATTCAGGGATGGTTATCAGGTTGAAAACGGAATTCAATAACAGAAGCAAAAGACAGATATTTTTACACGTGGTTGAAATGAAGCAAAATGTCAATTCGCTGCACTTTTTCGAGTGCGTCGAGTGTGATTACGCAATAGGTATACGGAATAGCTTAAAAATGAAAGTTAAATCTCGTTCCTAGCACGCGCGGTTCCAGAGATACGGACGATTTTGTGGAGATAGTTTTTCAGGAATGAAAGTAAACTTCAGAATGACAAAATGACACTTTTACAGCTTTGAAATGACAGAAAGAACACACGATTCCTATGATGCAGTTCTGGACAGGTTAAAATGTTTTGAATCAGATTATTTTAAACTAAGAGATGGGTTCTACACAGTTCTGGCTGGATACTCACTCCTAATTTTGGACAGGAATGTGACTTCATCACGGATTGGGTCAGGATTGGACTGGACTTCTGGCGGCTTCTGGTACTGGTTCTGCTCACAGCGGTCTGGTCTGGGTCTGCTAGCGGCACTGAGGTCTGGTCTCTGATTCTGCGGGTCTGGATCAAGTGGATTCTGGATACAGCACTGCTTTCTGGGTACTGGCACAGGGTTCTAGCCAGGATCAAACAGCTCAGCCCGGCTTCTTGAATAATTTGCAAAAGATTTTGAGGCCTGCTGAAAAAGTTCTGAAGTCTGGATTCTAAGTTCTGGAGGTGGTCCTTCTGGATATTGTCTGGTCCGGCAGAGTGCTTCCCAAGAAAGTGGAAAGTGAGTGTCTTGCCTGTCCAAAGCAGTCTCTTTTTATGTGTTTTGAAAGTGGGTGGGAAGGCTGACTTTCTATGTCCAACCCTCTGAGGATCCTGATAGGCTATAGGATTCTCTGTCGCCTGACTGGGGAACAGAGTTGTGAGTCATCCAGTGCTACCATTTTACAATCTATTGAAGAAACGCCCCTTTGCTTTTACTTAGAAAATGAATTTTTCATAACTAACAGGTTTCCCAGGTACACACGTCGTTGAAATTACATACACATATCACAGATTAATTTACCACTCTCGCCCAACTCTGATCTTTCTAAGAGCTTGGGTTAAGAAATGACAATATTTTTTCGTTTTTGGTAGCTTTAGCAACATTGGTTTTTCATCAAATCTTACACAGACCTGCACCCCTTCCCTGAGCATATTACTGGAAATGACTATGGACCTTATTACGACCCAGGCGCTAATGGGTTAACGGCGCCGTAAAAGGCTGCGGCGCCGTTAACCTATTAGCGCCTAATTACGAGGTCCCTTTGCGGGACCCAACCTGGTGTAGACCAACCGTTAAAGTAGGGACCCGCAAAGGGACCTTGGTGCTAATTACGGTGCCACAATTTGCGGCACCGTACTTAGCACCTTCCCCATTCCCATTGCGCCCTATGGGGCAAAAATGGGAATGGGGAAGGGCCATGGAGGAAAGGGGAATTACCGCCCTGCCAACCTTGTAATGGGGTGGTAATTCCCCCTTTCTCCATGGCGGAGTCGGTAACTTACCGCTATGGACCATGGTGCTAATAGCACCATGGTCTTCCGCCAGGGTCGTAATGAGGCCCTATGTCTTTATCCTAAACACAGTGTCTGCAATATTAATAAATAGCGGGGTTCAGTCCCAGAACACCGCACAAAGTGGAGTTTGGTCTCAAATCGTGAGGGCATATTCCATATTAAGGACCCCCAAATTGTACATTTCTGTGAGCTTAATACAAGATTTTATAAGCAATTTAATCAAACATGCATTTGCCATTCATTGAATTCACATACCAGTCTGGCCCGCCCCCCAGAACTTGGTGAGTCAGAGATCACAGGCCTCTCCTTCCTGGCAGGGCAGCTTTTGACAGCTACACCCTAATCTGCATTTCTATTCAATTGAAAGGGTCTATTGTGTTGTGTCCTGCAGGCTGCAGGGGAAACTCCTCCCTCTCAATCAACAGGGCCATGTGATATCCTGGGCTGTTGTGTAGGTCTCTGAACTGTTAATTGAATCAGACTTCCTTCTGCGACAGCAGGTGTTAAGAATTTTCATTAATCAGCAAGCCTTTGAAGTCCCAGCTAGCTCAGGATCCTTTTGCAACTCCTGAAATACAGTTCTCCTATCAGAGTTTAGATCGCTAGCGCTGGTTAGTGTCCAATGCCGGTACTGCACCTATTTTTGACAGCTGTCTTGAATTAATACATTTCAAAAAGAAAGGATTTCACTTGATAGTATATGATCCTTGCTTGACATGGCATTGATGTGGATCTGCAGTAGAGTAAAGTAGAACACTCAACCAGAGTTGGATTTTTGTTTGGTGGTTTCGGGCCCATGATCTTAGCAATTTTTGACATTAATAAAAACAGATTTTGAACAGAACCATCTTTCTTTGCACTGGTGGGTGGCAGGTCGGGCGACCATTTTGGTGTGCGCAAAACTGCGCGGTTCACCTGGATTCTGGCGCAAATGTGGGCTTTTCAGCCATCTTGGATTTTCTAAGCCCACAGCACCAAATGTTGTAGCATAATAATTCAAACGTGGGTCAAGACACCCAACACATTCTGTCCACAGAAGGACATAAAGGAAAACGGTTTAGGCCTTGCGGTATCCTTTGATTTAGAGAAGGGAGGACAAAGACTGAGTTAGAATTTACTGGGAACTCAGGGGCAATACAGATTTCTTCCGACATTTTGGATAGCCCAGCATTGCCTGTTAAAGGTGTTTCTTCCTATGGTATCTAAGAGTCCTAAGCATGGGATATTTACACCGCCACCGCACACATGTGAGAATTGACAACCCAGGGGGTGATGAGTAGTCTCTTCTATGATGACCTCATCTGCCCTCAGCGTAGACAGATTCCTCTGTGGGAGTGAAAACCCTCTTCTGTGGACCATTTAGCCCCGGAGGCTAACTCTGATTAGTGTGCACCATGGTTAAATAAACAGTTACAGACCCTTCAAATTTAACCAGCCTTGTATTTATAGGACAGAAATTGGCACCATTAGAAGCATGGTATAAAATACATCACATAAATTCAATGGTCATAAAGTGAGAAAGTCAGTTCACACTGGGTATATAAATAAGTGCATCACATAGATTGGGTCACCTGGGGGTAAATTAATTCACCTCTGGTAAATATATAATTAATTATTAGCAATTGGGTCAGTGTAAACCCAGTCAGACACCTGTAGCCTCGGAAGAGACACGGTAGGGGTTTTGGGGACGGGTCTGTGACCACCCCCCTCAGATTTCCCCAGATTGTGGGTTTCTCTATTTTTAATCTCTTCTTATTTCAGTTTGTTCTCCTTTTCATTTATCTGACTAACATATATCATAGAATTTCACACTTTACCAACTACTTCTGTGCAATACAGGAAAAAATATTCTACCACACAGTTTGTAAATATACGTTTCTCCCACTCACTTTTGACAGGAATTTCAAACTTTACACAGTTTGTCTGTGCGCTGCAGGTGAAGAGTATTCTGTGGCACAGTTTATAAATATGTTTCTCCTTCTCACTTTTAACAAGAATTTTACACTTTATCAAGTTTGTCTGTGCAACACAGGCGAAGAGTATTCTGCTACACAGTTGTAAATATACGCCCCCCCACTTTTGACAAGAATGCCACACTTTACCAAGTTCGTCTGTGCAATGCAGACCAAGAGTATTCTGCCTCACAGTTTGTAAATATATACGTTTCTCCCACTCACTTTTGACAGGAATTTCAAACTTTACGCAGTTTGTCTGTGCACCACAGGCGAAGAGTATTCTGTGGCACAGTTTATAAATATACGTTTCTCCCCCTCACTTTTGAAAAGAATGTTAAACTTTATCAAGTTCGTCTGTGGAACGCAGGTGAAGGGTATTCTGCTACACAGTTTGTCCATATACGTTTCTCCCCCCCACTTTTGACAAGAATGTCACACTTTACCAAGTACGTCTGTGCAACGCAGGCGAAGAGTATTCTGCCACACAGTTTGTAAATATACGTTTCTCCCCCTCACTTTTGACAAGAATTTCACACTCTGAACTACAGAACTACGGTAACTGAAACTGATGATTATGTACCAATCCCAGGCAGAGTATGCATCCTACCCATCAGGCCTAACCTGGGTCCTAGTATGGGCACCGGTGCTATAAATCGCCATACTTTCAGTGGACATCCCAAACATCTGTCCACCAGCACCCCCCTCCGCCCCCCTTGGAAAATCAAAAGCCAGCTCCTTGGGTCCTAAAGAGAGTCCCACTGCTTTGAATCAACAAAGAAAGATTGCAAAACTTGTATTTTTGTGTTACCAATGCCTGATTTCTTTAAAATTCAGGCCATCTATAGGATGTTCTTGCTCTGCAGATGTGGGTTGTTCGTGTTTTGGTGGTTATTGTGTGTTTAGGTAATTTGCTATTCTGATATAGACTTACTTTGGCATTCACTGTGTTTAGTATGTTCCCATATTGTGATGGCTCATGCACTCATGCACTTCCTCAGTTGACCCTTTCTTTAACCTCTAAAATTGGAACACACCTAATCCAAGTTGTGGTTCAATTTTGAGTAGAGCACATAGAAGGTTCCCCTTGTGCTTCTTCTGAGCAGCAAACATTTCAAACACAGGTTATTTATACCATGAATCACGTTAATAATGAAACTGGAGGACGTCATGACTAACAGGTGCCTTACTAAGAATAGAGAAGGGAGACTGTCTGGCTGTCATCCCTCTAAAAATGCTGTTCGAGGTGGAGCAGTATCAGCAGCTTGTCAGGATTCACTGGTTGAAACTTTTATATTTTTAGGCTTGTTGCTTATTCACTCATTCATGTTTTTTCACATGTGGTTTTTATATCTCTCTAATGACTATAGTGGTAAACAAGGGATGGCGCAGAGGTATTCCCTTGTCACACACGCCTGACCCAAATGTTTACTTTTCTGATGTTGATACAATCATCACTTTTTTAATCTTGAGTTAATAAACGAGAGAATGTCCACATCACCCAGTGTGAAAGAGGGGACAGTAGGCCAAAGGCAGATTCCATCAGCTTACATCCTACTGGATCAATCTTTTATACCTTTGAGGTTTCTAAAAGGAATATCATTATTGTGTTCAATATTAAAATGACCAGATTGTATTACAGGAGGACATTTTAAAAAGCTAATGGTGATTGGATAGATTTAGTCACTTTCCTCATTCTACGGTGCATGAACAAGTATTTTTTATTTGGACAATGCAAAGATATTTCTTTAAAGGTTGGTGCCTTTAATAAGTTGGAAGATGTGCGATAGACTTGGTCACATTTAACACAGGTGTCAGTCAACTTTCCCTTCCTTTTAATTAAATAAAATGAATACCATAGATTTCTGTGATCATTTGATGAGTTGTATGTCAATAATTCAATTACAGAACGCAGGCCAAAGTATGTTCCTTTGTTTCTCTAAAATTAAAGGTTTCTCGTTCTCCTATAACAATATTTCCAGTATATAAAGTATTTTTAAGAACTGTAATGCTGCTTGAAGTGTAATTTCAGCATCGGGTTTCTTAAGATTATCAGTCTCTTTCCAGTACAATATGGGTTCACTGTATCTTTTCTGTGTTCTCAGCACCGTATGTACTTCTCTGGTTTGTCACATCCTTTCAGTTGTAGAACACTTCTTGATGGTTTACCATCACCTCCCAGGTACCTCTCAAATTCATGGCACGCACTTCTCGACATTTTCAGAAGTGTGTGGTGCATTTCAAGTTTCTCAGTGTGCTTGAGATTCTAGGCACTTGTAATAGTTATGAGAAAGTCCCAGTTCCTAGGTATTTGGCAGGGTTTTCAGCAGCTTTCATGTTCGAGGGTTCACATCATCCTTCAGATTTTAAGTTTCATGGCCCTCAGTACCTTGCATGTTCGATATACTTTTCAGGGTTCACCACTAGGTTTCTAAACACTTGACAGGATTTTCTGTGCCTCTCAGGTTTCAGGGTTTTCAGTATCTCTTCGATACAAGGCCGCTTTCTGGCTTCTTAGAATCACTCTGGATCTAGGTGGTTTTTGAGATGCCAAGGGCCCTTCAGGTTCTAGCTTTTCAGGAACGTCTACAAGCTTCAGCGCCCAAGTGTGAGTCTGGAACTCAGTGTCAAGCACTATCTCCATAAGCATCTCTTCACAGCAGCTCAAGATGCCGGCTCCTCCAGTCCAACATGGTGACTCCCCTGATGTCAGCATCCTTGCTGTTTTCATGCCCCTTCTGTTTAGACCGAATTGCTAGGTTAATTTGGAACCGTCACCCTGTTTTCTTTTACATTGAAGTGGCTCTCTGGGTTTTAGCACTGCCTCATATCTCATCAAACTCTACTTTTTAGCCGAGAATGTCAGGTGATAGAAATCAGATCGGCCATTTCAGATTTCTCTGTTACTTTGTGGAAGCCACTGGGTGAAGCTGTTACATCATGAAGCAAAACGGCCAATCAAACGTTCGATTTAACGTAACCCCCACTTTTCCCACTGGGGCTTTTCAATGCAATATATTTCTTAACAGGGTTGCAGGACTAAGATGTCTGACTCAATCTTGGTTCAACAGTGTTATTGCTTACTACTCACACAAATGGTAAATTAAACTACCCACCTGGTTGATCTATAAGTAGGCAAGTGGATGTGGCCATTAAGGATGAAGGAGTTTGCGTTCGCCAAGGCAAAAGAAACAAATAGGCATAGAATTTGCTTCCACATTTTTTTCAACATTTTAAAATGAGCTCTGGTTTACTTGTAAGGAGGTCCTCTTGCTTCCTGACAAAAGAAGCAGATTAATGTATTCCCTACCCAGATGCTGTGCTAGGTCCCACTAGTGTACGGTCAGCGTCAGCTGTCACATACGCGTCAGCTCTTACCCACCAGTGTCATCTTAGTGGTAACGTCCTTCCTCATACCCTGTCTATGTGAACTCCACCACAGCCATATTACGTCACATTGTGTTCTTGGTGAAATGTCGAGCCTGCTGCACCGTGAGGTGAAACCTTTTACCCCAGAAGTGCCCTGATCTGATAGCGTGCCATTCCTCCTTGCAAACGTTATTGTGTAATCTCCCTCTAAGACTTATCCCCTCAATGTGAGCTCCATTTTACGATTGACTGTAGGTATGATGACCAGTGCCTCATGGTGCCCACCAGCCAATGCCTATCCTATTGATGTCTTATGACTGCATTGGTGTAAGAATTCTCCCAGCACCAGCTTTAAATATCTATATGATCCTAGAAGTGTCTGTTTCCCCTAACAGTGCCATATCAGTTCTAGAGGGCATCACCAATATCAGGTTCGTTCTAGAAGTGCCATGCCAATAAGACCTTCCTTTCTGCAGTCATTCTGTTTTATCCCAGCAGGACTGGCCACTATTGTCAGGGAAAGCCTTTGTTTAGCAGTTTCAAGCCCGAGAGAGAGCTATGCATGAGTTTCCTCAATCAGTGGCCTTTCAGTTGTTGAACACTTGACTGGTGTAAATGTCTAAGCAATAGTGCCGGTTTAGTGCTATAGAATCCCAGAAGTGTGTTGATCTTCCTTCCTGCACTGGCTTTTGACTCTTAGAAGACACTAACAAAGCTGAATCAAGCAATGCCCAATGAGGGGCGCAGGCCTCTGGCTGTATGAGCTTCCCTGTTGCAATTCTTTTCAGTGGTGTATGGCCAGAAAAGTGTGATCTTTCGTGGTCAGTGCCCCTTCATTTACTGTTGATCGTGTCAACTCAGCGCTATAAATCTCTATTACAGTGGATTTCCCCTAGTCAGGACTTCCTTGGTGTGATGATCTTGTTCCTATTGTGCCACGTCTGTCGATCCTGGGTGCAAAAGCAGGTTCAAGATGTGACATGCATAGTTACAAAGAGCGTGAAAGTGACACCTCACCTGTGGCACTCCTAATTAAGAGCCTTGTTACAGAGTGTACGTACCGTGCAACTCACTTTCTTCCCGAGAGATGTTGAATTAGTGAATTGCTGTACTTCTGCATTCTTGTCTGCATCCTAGCAGTTACCTTATCACCTGTCAGTTCTCACCACCTGTGTGCAGGAAGGTGGTCATGCCCCGAACACTGTGACCTTTGATACCCCTGCCTTAGCAGCGCTTTCCTATCGGATACCGCCCTGCAGCCTTGGGCCCCGCTGGATGGACTACTGGTGTCTTCATGCCGATTTGCAGTTCCCTCTTTCACGTCCTCAGCTGGCCCTGGTGACAATGCGCACTCACTACAATCATATGATGCTGATGCTGAGCCTTTAGAGCATGCAGAAGAACCAATCGCCAAGGCCTCTATGCCCACTTGGCTAGGTTAAGAATGGGGTAGTGTATCAATGTCCAGTCGGAGGAAGGGTCACACGGATGTCAATTCACCAAAATGCCAGTGGTAGCGGAGTTGACATCCCAAACTGGCATTGGAAGTGACATAACATGACCTTCGACCTAACCTCACATCACGATATGTGATGCTGTTAGGTAAGATTTTCATAGCAATGATAAATCCTCCTCACCTGTGTCAACCCCATAACCTTTTGCTTTACTGGTGGATTACTTGTCCTTCCACACTCACAGAATCTTTTACTCTTTTTATGGGTGTCATTTTGAAGACTTTCCATACTGTTTTTTTTTATGTTATCCTCTTTGACAACTTTTGGCACATACTGCCTTTAGTTGCTAGGTTGCCCTTGGGGCTCCTCTTTTAACTTTCTTTGGCTAACTTTTCAAGAACTACAGTTCCCAAGGGTAGAACAGATCTTTGGAACCCTTTTAAATGTTATTAGATGAGACCAGCATCCAACCACAGTATGTGGAGTTCTGGAGAGATCATGGGCATACCTTTCTCATTCGAAATGTAATATTTATGTTACAAGGACAAACTTACCTTTAATGGCTGGTGGCAGGCAGTGGGACTGGTGTAGAGTGGATCAGAGTGATTATTGTTTATGCTTGTGCCCAAGAAAAGCATCCACAAGGCAAGCTCTACTAAATGAAAAAGTAATTTATAACTATGGAAATTGATAATTTTAATAAACAGTCCCTTGATGCATGTACAATTGAACAATTGAAAGAATTATGCATGTCTCTGGGCTTGAGTTGTAAGGGAATAAAAATGGAGTCAACCACTAGAACATCAAATCTGAAAAAGGGGATGAGCAGAGACGCCAGCAGCACCCTGCAGGACCGCAGAAGCGCTGGTGAAGCCTTGCAGCTGTGCTGAGCCAATTTCTGTTTCAACAGTGAAGATCTGTGCAGGATGGCTTCTTCCCTTGGGCTGGTGGGACCAACAGACCTGGAGACTGTTTCATTTTAGCCCACCCCTTGATTTGCTGCAACTTTCCTAGGCTGCAGAATCCCAATGCCCGTGGACCCCTAACTATTATTGAGTGCATTGTCTTCCAGAGATTGAATCCAGCCATAACTTTATGGGCACCTTCAATGACCTTCAGAAGCAGGGAATCTTTGTCCAGAGTCTCTTCACCTAGTCCTGGGACAAAGGACCAAGGAAACTCCAACTGGAGCTTTTTGTTTCATTTGGGCGCTGCGCAAAAGGTGCCAAAACCACAAAGAGTTGCGGAATCATGTGGAATCCATTGCTGCTGAGTCCCTCTCCAGAGTGCTGGTGCAGAAGCCCACCAGAAGTCATTCCTTTCATCACCACAACCAAGGACCAGGAATGAGGGTCTGCATCTGCATCCTCTTATGATCCTTGGACTAGCATATGCGTAAGCTATCCTCACTGTAGTACAAGTGCACTTCCTGTACGTCTATGAAACGGGTAGCCGTTGACTCCATTCTTTACTCTGCCATGCATATAACTGTAAAGGTTTCTTCACAAATGTCTGCTTCCTGATATTACCAAATGTCTACAAATGTCATGGAAACTTGCCATGCTATATAATTTGAGCTCTGACCGAACACCGGGAGAGCTCTCCATCTGAGACCTGTCGGTTGTCATTCTGTATTACTGTATTCTGCTGTTAGTCTTACTCTAATAATAACTTGGTTTACCTCTCAGTTGTGTCCTGACTCTTTATTGCTAACCTTGCAAGAACTACAGTTCCCAAGGGTACAACAGATCTTTGGATCCTTTTTATATTTTATTAGATGAGACCAGCATCCAATCACAGTATGTGGAGTGCTGGGGAGATGCTGGACACCCCTTTCTCATTCTAAATGTAACATTTATGTCACAAGGACAAACTTAACTTTAATGGCTGGTGGCAGGCGGTGGGATTGGTGTAGAGAGGATCAGAGTGACTATTGGTTATACATGTGCCCAAGAAAAGCATCCACAAGGCTAGCTCTACCAAATGAAAAATGAATTTATAACAATGGACATTGATCATTTCAATGAACATTCCCTTGCTGCATGTACGATTGAGCAATTGAAAGAATGATGCATACCAGGGGGCTTGAGTTGTAAGAGAATAAAAATTGAGTCAACCACTAGAACATCACATCAGAAAAAGGGGATAAGCAGAGATGCCAGCAGCACCCTCGAGGACTGCAGAAGTGCTGGTGAAGCCTTGCAGCTGTGCTGAGCCCATTTCTGTTTCAACAGGGAATATCTGTGCAGGATGGCTTCCTCCCTTGGGCTTGTGGAACCAACTGGCCATGAGACCTGCTTCATTTTAGCCCACCCCTTGACTTGCTGTGACTTTCATAGGCTGCAGAGTCTCAATGCCCGGGGAACCCTAACTAATATTGAGTGCATCGTCTTCCCAAGATTGAATCTGATCAAAACTTTGTGGGCACCTTCAATGAGCTCCAGAAGCAAGAAATCTTTGCCCAGAGTTCCCTCACCTAGTCCCGGAACAACAGACTAAGAAAACTCCAACCAGAGCTATTTGTTTCTCTTTGGGGCTGAGAAAAGGGTGCCAAAACCACAGAGAGTCGCAGAATCATGTGGAATCGATTATTGCTGAGTCCCTCTCCAGAGTGCTGCAGATGTCACTCAATGTGCTGGAACATGTTCAGCATAGAAAATAATTACTCACCTGCATTAATGGTTCTTGTTTAAATGAATTCTATCTGCCATTGAATTTTACTATTAGTTGTTGTTTGTTTTAAAGAATGCTTAATTTGCCTTGTGTATTTATACATAAATAATTTAATATAACTTTTTGTGGAATATTTTTATCCGTGCCAATGCACACACTGCACCCCTTTGCCAATGGGGAAAGAAAACTGCCAGAAATGGAGGCTTTAACTCATATGCGCGCCCAAATCTCCAAAACTGTGCATGGTTCATGAACCACAAAAGAGCTGCACACCCTGCCACACACAGGCAAAGTTGATTGTCAAAACAGAACTCCCTGCAGGAGAAGGCCAGTGAGTGCTGTTGCCAGTTACATGAATCAATGCCACAGAAGTGGGCTAAAATCTGAATATGCCCTTAAATACAGCTTCCTAATCAATGGCAACCTTCAAAGTACTGTTTTGGCACTAAATTCAGTCATTTTCCCAGTAAATTATTGAAAGGAAAGTGTGCTAAAATCATAGATTCTCCAGGCAGTCAGAGGAATCCAGGCCTCACTGACTGACAGCGGCATCAGAAAAATAGCTGTCAAACCCAGTTTAAAAGTGTTTCTGTTTCCTGATTAAAATTTCAAAATCCGCCTAAATAAAGCATGTTTGTGAAGGGCTAATTCTTTTAAAATGTCCAAATCCCTTATAAACTGTGCTTGTATTTTATATGTGAAATGAAAATATTTTAATTTAAAGGAACCCAGTCTGGAGCTAATCAACTATTTAATTCTGATCTGACAGTCCAGCCTGGGAAAGATTCACATTTCAGCTTGACACTCAATTGCTACAGGAATGCTAAAGGCTGCTTAATGGTTCCCGCATAATGAAAACAAAGAGAGCCTCAGACATTCGTCTCTGGCTGAGCCGAGATCAATGGCAAGCTGCCCAACTGATCTCTACAGGGGAGCTTCCCTCTCCATGAAGGGGAGGGACAGGATGCTTCCCTCTACACCCGACCCTGATCAAAGGGATCTGACAGCTGTTGTTTGTTGAAAGGAGAAAAAGAAAAAAACTATGAACTTCTTGGTGTATAAATCTGTATTTAGGGTTACGTTTGCAACTCCTTAACTGTGCAACCTGAAGGGGTATACATCTAAAAATTGGTAGATGTTAACCTAATTTTAGGCTTTTGCTTTTTAGACATTAATGAAATCTGTACCACTTAAGGAATCAAAGTTACGAAAAAATCCTTATGGCAGCTGAACTGTTAAGGTTGCAAGCCTAAGATTGTATGTACATGATCCACTGATAACCTCCCAGAGGTGTACTGAATTAGAAATTATTAATCCAAACTGTTATGATTAAAATTGATGAAATCCAATAGAATGAGAAAGACAGCTCTTACAGAGATGGGAATTGGACGCCAGGATAAACCATAAAAAATGTAATGCATGTGTCTGATTTTAGTAGTGGGCATAATTGTAAAAAATGTGTATTTATGGGAAAGCTAAATTGTGGTCAAAATCAATGTGGGAGTTCCTAAATCGCATCATAAAGATGACAGCTCTGTTCAGACCACCAACCAGGACAAAGCATGTGCCTGCAGCCACTCCCAGCCGTGGGGGTGTGTTTTTGAAATTCTGCCCACACCATAAACTTGGGGATGACATTTGACAGTATAAATATAGGAACTTCACAATACATAAGACACACTGCTTCCAGAACACAATCCCGATTTCCGCACAGCACCTTGTTCCAGAACTCTTCATCTTGTAGCTGACTCCAGAATTCTTTGAAGATCCAGATTTCTTTGCAAAATCCAGACTTTAGCATTGCTGAACTCTTGCTAGCTAGACCCAATTTCAAATATCCAAAACTTAAAAGAATAATTCTGATTCAGCTTGGCTTGCTACTGTTAAGGCTTGCCTGCTGAAACTTGCATCCTGTAATCTGCCATGTCCAGTGACCGGAAGGGCCCATCCAAATCCAGTCTGAGGCGCAGTCCAAAATTGACCAGAACTGCGCCGCTGATCAAATCCCGCCGGAGGTGCCCTGCTGACAGAAGACCTGATCTGACCCAATGACCAGAGCTGACTGTCCAATTTAATTACAAAGGACTGCAAGTATTAACAGGAAGAACAGTGACCCATAGTATATCTGCATTGTATTATCCTAATCTCAACCCATCCCATCTTTAAATTCAGAACCCTAGTATCGTTAGAATCCTTCTTGCGCTGATTTTTCTCATCTGTGCTGCAAAACCATAACTCCTTAGTGATTTTAATTCATTAAAGTAATTCTCAAACCGAATGGAAACTAGAGTATCACGCACGAAGAGTTATGAGTGGCCGTGAATTACTGATTCATGCGTGGCATCCCCTTTTTCAGAGTCATTAATATAGTATAAGAAACCTATCTGGCATTTTTAAAATCAAATTTCTGTTTTCCATTTCCGCGCCTATTTTGCAAAAAAACGGCTCTTACTAAATCCTCTATAATTTCTTCAATTTTAAAGATAGAAACAAAATTTTAACTCTCACTGAAACCTAAGACCCTTAGATAAATCCACAACTAGAAATTGTGGAACAGTGTATTTGACCCGTTTTTCTCCAATATCGCATAGTCAAAGTTTGCTGTGAATTTGCAAAGTTCTCAAAAGTTTACACGTGTCTTTGTCACATTTAAAAGTGCTTCTTCCATCCCATTCTGATTTAAAGTGTGTACTGTTGTTTATATTATAGCTTATGTGTGGTAGGACCTGTTTAGTGTTGCTTTCCCAAAAAATTCTATACATTTAAGCATTTTTACACCCATTTGCATTATTTTACAAAGCAATTTTCACCTGTCAGTTTAAAAGTGCCATTTGCCAAAACGGTTTTCTCTCTTATTTGGGGAGGGAAGATTGTATCTAAACTCTACACCTTGTCTTTCATTCCTGAATACCAACTGATTACTTACATCTGTGTAGGATTGCTCATTTGTATTTAAAAAAAAACTTTGCAGGAGGAATATTAACCTAAACGCTATCTGTTCACAACCCGAAACTGCTATTTTTCTTGTGTTTTCTACTCTGCATCATTATAAGTGAATTCAATTGCTTTTCTTATTTTCTGAATTGTATTGTCACCGGTAGGTGATTGCTGTCCCATATATATGTATGTATATATATATATATATATATATATATATATATATATATATATATATATATATATATATATATTCACTACAAAAAAACTTTGTTGAGGGGATGTTATGGTTAAGTTGCACTAACAAAAACCTGTGCACTTCACTACAAAAATACTTTCCACCTCCCCTTTATGCTTCAAATGAAAACCGAAAAAAACCCTGAAATTCGACAGTTATGGTAAACTAAGCCCCCAGCCCTGCCACCGCCCCTGTGTATTGCTAACACTAACACCGAGACCATGAAAGATGTCATCTCAAATTCAATGATGACATCAATGATGACATCACTTGTTTAGCCCCTTTCTTTTCCTTCCCTGCCATACATATAATATGTACATATCCAGTAAAAAAAGTCACTAAAAGAATGTTATACTTCACAGTGCAACCAAACACCACTGCACATTCCCTCATTATAAAAAGCTAAGCAACCATAACTCGCACCATCTACATGCATTGCTAAGACTAACACCCAGGACATCAAAGATGACATCACAAATATCATTAAGTGCAGTCATACCCTGCAAATGAGCAATGTGTGCACTCTGCAACATTACAGGAAAATTGTACAAGGGCAGAAAAATAATACGTTCATTATATTAGCACAATTAGATGGGCAGTTATGTAAAAATAAAGCACGGATTGCTGTAAAGTGGGCCAAAGTAAACATACAAAATATCTACAGCCTCCATTCTTTTTCGGCAAATCAGTCACAAATGTGTTTGCAGTGAAGAATCTTCCTTGACTGATATGCATGTCACTTACAAACATTTTAAAACATAACCTTATCAATTGCGTTTCTCTTGGGCTCAAGGTCAAAAAACAATTGCCCCTTTACTTTCACTCGGATGTGGGGCGTACTGAGCGGTCAACCAAAAAAGCAACCCGTGTGGCCTTCACTCAGAAGGCAAATGCATTCTTGCTTTGAAGCAACATAATGAAATCTAATTATCAGAACCTGTACTCCCATACAGCTTCAGAAGCGCTGTTTCAAGCAAACAGTGCAGATGATGGCCTTAGTTCTCAAAACTGTAGAGGCCAATCTGAGGGAAATATTAGTGCAAAACACATTTTAATACACACGCTGTAATTGGTCGTGGTGCAGTGAGCATGAACTTCCATTTAAACGTATCATTTTGCAGACAAGCAAACTGCACTTTTTCACTTTGTGCTTCCACAGCTCATTGGGCCCCCTCAAAGGTCACCTTGTGAAATACTATTACTTGAGTGTGAGAAGTCTAATGCTCTCTTGTTTTGGAGCTGTTTCTGGTGGTATCCGCGTACACGAAAACATTAGTAGAAGAGAGGGGGCCACCGAACAACGCTACCTTACTGCATGCTATTTTGCAGACAATCTGGGAAAGAGCCACATGGTCGTGAGCACAACCTTTTCCCCCCATTCAGTGTAAGTGGAAAAAAGACGTTTTGAGAACCCCTGCCCCTTATAACTTTCGCCCCCTGCACCAAACATGACCAAACTTTCCAACCAAAGTCAGAGTGGGCGATATATTTTTTTTCCAAAGTTTGGCGACGATTAGTCCAAGGGTAAGACATTTACAAGGCAGCCAAAAACAGTTCTTTCTATGGAAACAGCCACTCCACCAAAGCAATACAGTCACTAACGTCCTTCTTAAATGTGCTGCAGTGGGTGCCGGCAGGACCTAGAGGTTAAGATATATGTCCACGTACTTTTGAATGTATAGGTGCACAATGACTTATACCTCCACCGCTAACAAGGTCGTTACTGGGTGCATGGGCTTCGGCCATGCAGCCAAGACTGTACACCCTCCCCAGAACCATCTGACATGCTAACCTATAGGACGAGTGTAAGCACTGCAGTAATATGAAGTGGTGTTTCTGGGAAGGGCCTAGGGTTTTACGAGTATGATGTATGGGCTACGTGCTGCAGCCATGGAAGCAAAACTCTACATCCTGCCCACAGTCACCTCAGTGATGTACAGTAGTACGGGTGTATTGATAGGTGTGCTATGCTTCACTTATTCTGACCAGACACTGCACTCCTACCTGTTTGTACATAGATATTATTGCAATGTGTTGATGTGCACTGGCTTATAACTCCAGTGCTTATAACTTTGTTGTTGAGTGCATGGCCTTTGGCCATGCACCCAACACTGTACACTCTCCCCTAAACCATGTAAGCGATAATTAATACTACACGTATAGCCATGGTCGTGACATGCATCACTTATTCTGGCCAGACACTGCACTCCTACCTGTTTGGACATAGATATTATTGAAATGTGTTGATGTGCACTGGCTTATAACTCCAGTGCTTATAACTTCCTTGTTGGGTACATGCACCCAACACTGTACGCTCTCCCCTCAACCATGTAAGCAATAATCAATACTACACATGTAGCCAAGGTCGTGACATGCAGTGGTGGTTGTGGGCAGGGCCTACAGTCTTGGAAGTATGGCCTTCGGCCTACGGCCTACGGCATACTTGCCAACCCTACGGATTTAGGCGGTAGACTACCGCTATTTAAGCAGTCCTACCGCCTACCGATTGTTCCTGTCAAACTACGGATTTATGGGCCTGCCTGCCTGAGGCCATGAGCAGAGCACTGCAGCATCCTCCAAGGTGGGTGTGACATGTTAATGGCCCTTCATGTTGATTGTTGCCTGGCTGACGTGAAACAGACACGCAGACTCTGCTCTGCAGTAGCCCATGTCCAGGCAGTGTGTGTCAGAGCGTCAGCGTGACGCTGCCATGAGATCCCGTGCCTCTATCTGAGCAGAGCTGCCTCCAGACTGCTGTGAGCTCCGAGCCGGTGCAGTGTCTAATCTAAACATTCCTCTGTGTTCCTCAGCTCTGCTGTGCATTATACAGCTGGCTACTGCAAACGCAGGTTGTCACCAATCTATGTAGGTAAAATTACTGTCACTTGTTTGAGGGCAGGCCAGGGTTGTGTGCACTTGACTTCATGTGTCAGCTTTCAGCTCTAAAGTATCCCATCTTGAAAGAATTAGCCTATGCTTAGTTTCATTAAAGCCTTGTAATTATGGTGAGTAAACGTGCGCCCAGTTGCTTGTGGCATTTGATGGTATGCATATTGTGGTGGAGGTGTTCACACACAGGCCGTGCAAGTGTTGCCAACGGTGAATAAACAGGCCTAAAACAATGAGGCGACTGTTTGGTCGCAGACACCTTGCTAGAGAAAACTGAAAATTGGTTGTTATAAAAAAAAACTTCTTGTTCTGGTTATTCGTTTTTACATCAATGTGGTTTTGTTTGATATAGTCTACTTTGAGAGGTTAAGTAAGTAACAAAACCATCTCCCTGGAATCCGAAAGTGCATGGCACAATGCCCATACCCGTTTTGATATTGCTTGGCATTTCCATAAGCCCTTATTTTCGGAGACGCCTAAAGAAAATGAACTGCACATTTCAGTTCCCAGGTTTAAATATTGCAATCGGGAGTAGTAACAGTCAGTGTGTGCATCGAGGGAGCTCAGCTGAAAGGAATACACATGTGTCTTTTTGTTACGGCACCGCAAAGGCTCTTACCTGAACTATCGCTGAAGAATTTTTAGGCTGGTTGCTTTCTTTATGAACTCCCCACGCACAGTCCAAGCTCACTAGCCTTCCCTATGTCAGACACAAGGAGCTTTGTGCCATACATAACACCCCGAACAATGCCTTGCCCACCACCAAGCCAATGTCTTCAGCCCCTGCAGCAGCGCGCACTAATCATGGACCCATCCTCGCCCCTGCGCACTCGCTCCTTGCAGACATCGCATCACTCAGCATGTGGGCTGCTGAGCTCAGTGCTGTGGAGTATAATACCACTAAACCTAAGGACAGCGAAGTAAATGGCAGAAACTCCGGACTGCAAAGAATATCAGCAGCGGGTTTAAAAGGTAGTAGCGTGGCCGCGTGTGTTGATTTTGTAACAAACACATGCATTTGCAAGCACGCAGAATAAACTTACTTTGGTGTGCAGAATATACAGCTCCCTGAAGCCCTCCCGAAGCGCTGATGCCATCACCCAAGCTCTTTTGGTGCATGACATGCGCAGCTCTTGAGCAAGGGGCCAGGAAAAGCGAGCACTTTATTGGGACGTGTTCATTCTCAGGGGGACCGTTTCCTTTGTCGTTGTAAACACTACAAAACAGTTGGGTTGGCGCTCATATCTTTCACAGTATGCTTGAGGAATTGATGATGAAACAGAGTTTGTCCTCTAAGTCGTGTGCAATCTTAGTTTTGAACAGGAAGTGTGGCAGTGGCAGTTACCATGATGCTTTTGCATGGTTCCTATGCAATGAAAAAGCAATTCTGCGTGAATAGCATTGTAACACAGAGCACCATTTACCCAATTATTCCAAATCCCTGACAAAGTCACCAGCCTCCAACTGTACAAAGAATGCTGCTTTTAACACCACAGCCAACTCATATCCGAGGCCCTGTCATTTCCTCATTTGGGTTTGGGGGGGGCAGCAGTGCACTTACTCCACACACCGTTTGCAACTTCTGCAGTAGTTCCTAAGAGAAAATTGCACTTGCTCCTTGGAAAGTTGGGGTGACTGCTGCTGCATGCTAAGTTTTGGGGCCACACTGTTTCCTTTGCTGGCTGTGTGCAGACCATTCCTGGTTTCAGTGCGTTCGCTAAGCAAACTGCTCTAGGGCACCCCTACGCTGCACCTGCTATTGACACGGTTTAAGGCACTGTTGCACCTGCTCCAGATGTGTTAGGATGCAGGTACACACAACCTTCTGATGTTTTATGGCACAGCTGCATTTCCTCTTCCGATGTTTGTGGGTACAGTGGCACAGATGCATTTATTTTTCAGATGTTTTGGGGAACAGCTGCACACCAACTCCTCAGATGTCACTTGCGCGTCAACTAATGGATGGTTTACCACCTCCTTTAGCTTCCCAGGAGATTTTCTGGTATATGACAGGCAGAGCAAGGGCACAAAACTAAACGTTCATTCCCAACACTCCTACACCCATATTTTTCTCTCTATATTTCTTTCGTTCTGGGGCTTTAAATGTGCGCTTTGCAGCGCTCACCTCACAAGCTGCATTTGCGGGAGACGTTGCGGCCATTTCTTTTCTTGGGGTATACAGAAGTGCTATCACCTCATTGTATGTTTGAAGAGGAAAATGTGTTAATGAGGAAGAAGCTGGTCACAGTTCTCACAGGTCACTCATGTGGTAAATTTCTTTCTCATGATGGGTCAGAGGACATGCAGTCCTTTCCTACGATCTCTTCAAGGCCATATGCCAAGTGGACTCACTTCCTGTGATCTCATAAGGTCAAAGTTCTCGTGACATAATTTATTGTGATGTCGTCCTGTCATGTCATCGGATCAAGTTATGACATTTCCTGTGATGTCATTATTATGCTAATTACTATGTTTGAAATGTTAAGATTCCTACAGATTTTTGGTCACAGAATGTTGGCATGTATGCTACGGCCATGCATCCAAGACTCTAGGCCCTGTCCACAAGCACTGCAGCATGTCACGACCATGGTGGCGTACTAAGGAATAACACACCCATAGGAAAATGTAATGTAATCGGGAAATACACTCAAAATTAATGGTCACTAACGCCACGCGTGTCCTGCGAACATTTTCAAGGTGCCTGTACACAGCATGACTCAAATAGTAGCCTTATTAGATCCTTCATTTTCTGCACGTACAAACATCCTGAAGAAGGCGCCAATGCAGGTTATTTAGGCCCTGCCCACAACCACTGTAGCATGTCACTACCATGGTGGCATACTAAGCAATAACACACCCATAGGAAAATGTAATATAATAGGGAAATACACTCAAAATTAATGGTCACTAATGCCATGCGTGTCCTGCGAACATTTTCAAGGTGTCTGTACACAGCACAGACTCAAATAGTATCCTTATTAGATCCCTCATTTTCTCCACGTACAAACATCCTGAAGAAGGCGCCAATGCACAATATATAATAGACAATTGCCGGCCAAACAAGTACAGTATTTCATCCATCTCTTACTCTGTGATCCTCCCCACGCATTGTCGGAGAGGAAAACGCTTTAGAAAACAGCATTTCACCTCTGGTAAGTAGTGCGCTGTCTTCGGATCCAAGATGTTGGGCGCATCCACACATTCTGACGTACATCAGGGCTCGCTGTAGCCAATCGGCGCAGATGTCGCGTGTCCGCGGTGATGGCACCATCCCCCCTGGCCAATCGGTATCATGTCTGCGGAGCGAACAGGGAAATGCGACCGTGGAGCGTGAATTTATTCAGAAATATTTTTTGGTCGTTTTAAAGGAAAGTACTAGACAGATTGTCACCAAATTTACTAAAGCATGCTTTCGGGTCAAAGCCCCTGTTCCTGGCACAAATTTGGTGCAAATCCGTCCAGCGGTTTCACCTGTAGCCATGCGCAAAGTTTTTCCCCCATTCAGTCTATGGGAAAAAAAGACGTTTTGGGACCCCCCTATAACTTTGCCCACCCTGGACCTAACATCTCCAAACTTTGCAAAAACATTCAAAGTGACCCATATACTTTTTTAAGTTTGGTGAGGATTTGTCCAGGGGGAGCGGAGTTATAAGCCACCCAAAAAGTTCTCTTCCTATGGAAACAGCAACTTAACCGTAACTACTACTGTGGCCGTGTGATATATATATATATGAACGTATGTGTGATTTAAATATTAAATACATAAAATAAATATTGACCTTTACAAACTAGGTTGATTCCTGGTTCAGTGTGACCTCGGGGGTATTTTCAGATGGGTGTGATATGAGTGGTATATTATTCAGAATATTGAACTTATAGACAAAAATAAATAAGGGTTTCATTGCACACTACATGATAGGCAAGACCTGGGTGTGTGTCTGATTGTAATCCCTTACAGCTTTACCGCTTGGGGGCTGGTGCCGCGATTCTGAATTTGAAATACCACCCGTGACAGTCTAACATAGCATACTAGCCTGCAGGGTACAGGCACCTTGCTGGGTTGGCGTACTGTGCTACACTGTACAAGCACCTCTCAAAAGAAATACTCCAAAAATTGGGCATGTTTGCAAAAAGTAAATTAAGCCTGAAATAAGTCAGAAGGAAATTGATATTTCTGAAATGGCAACCCCAGTAGAAATTAATATTACTAGGGAACACTGCCTGCACAAACTGTTTGTCAGGGGTGAGTGGCCCGAACAGGATGAACAGGTATGGTTACAGGAAATAAAAGAATAAGTCACTGCCATAGACCTAAATACATGGCAGGAAAAGCGTCCAATGCACCAAGCGCTTAGCGAACTATACATGGCCTCAAAAATAAAAGAGGAGCACTGCAAAATTGACAAAATAGCGGCCTACCTGTACAGGAAAAGCATGCAGAAACTATAGTTCTGGCAAAGAAACAAGGGGAAACACTGCAGAACATCCAAACTAATCTGGACTCTGCAGAGCAAAGGCTCCAGAAGAGCCAAGAATCAGAAACAGAGGCTAGGCAGTATATTACCAAATGCAAGGAAGATCTGGCTCTCTTAGAGCAAAAGAATGCAGAGCAAGATACTCAAGTAGAGGCTCTGCAAAAAGAATGTCAGGAAAATGTTGACTCTTTACAACAGAGTCAACAGAAATTTGACCAACAATTCACTTTTAACAGAGCCTGCGCAGAGCAGGTAATCACTTTACAAAACTGCTTAGAATCCTTGAAAGAGGAAAGTAATAGATTCCTTATTAAAGACATCCACTCTCAAGAGGAATTTGGTGAGGAACGCCAGAAATCTAGTGCATTTAAGAAACAGAGGGACGACCTGGCTGAACAGAGGGGCACTCTAAGTCAGGAGAGGGACGCCTTAGGCCAGGAAGTCAGCCAATTAAAAACTAAGTTAGAGGAAAGAAAGATGGCCCTTCAGGAGTTTAGTGAAGTTAAAACTGAATATGAGAAGCTACTAAAGCACACCAAGCGGGTGGAGAATGCTCTGGAAAAGAACACTCAGACCAAAAATGACAAAACTCAGGAGGTGAGTCGCCTGCAGCAAAAATTGGCTCAGTATTTCCAATCCAGGCAGGAAGCACAGAGAGACAATGAGGCTCTCTGTGAAAAGAATGACAGGCTCCACAAACAGATAGCCATGCAAGAGCAAATCATAGAGATCAGTAAGGCCTTAATAGAGGAGCAAAAGAGTCAGATTTTGGAATGTCAACATGGAAAAGGGGCTGGAAGAGATGAGGTAGGAAGAGACAGAGAAACCCCTGAGCATAACATCAGGACCCCAGTAATCAGGGACTCTAACCCCTTCAGTACCATGGACTCTGCCGCCTTCATGTCCACTGGCTCATATGAACCAAGGGCCACAGGGATGGTAGACTTTAGCAGAATTAGCAACATGGGACTGACAATCAGTGCCTCCCAGAAATGGATGGTCGGGCATCTCTGTACAGATTCCCAAATGTTAGGGCTAGCCTCGCTGATCAGGAAGATTCCAGTGGTGGGAGAATCAAGGAATTGGATCCTCAAAAATACCACCTACCAAAGGATCAGTCTGTGAAATTGGGTGGGGAACTCCATGAAACTAGGCCCACAAAAAGTATCTTGGAGACCTCTTCCAAGCTAGGACAGTGGGGGGCACGGTACTCAGCCAATCCTGGGAGCAAAGGAGAATCAGGAGACTCTTCTCAGCGCCACCGGTCTCAAGAAACTAAGCCCCCACATTCTGTAAGCCATTCCCAAGCTCGCAGAATCAGGGAGAGCCTAGAGGAGCAGATAGCCACCTCCTGTAGCAGTGCCTCTGAGTCAGAGGATGAGTGGACATGGGTGACTAAGACTGAAAAGGCCAACAAAATTAAGAGGGCCCTATTGAAAGATCTCCTGAAACAGATCAAGGCCATTAGGAGCGTCATAAAAATGGCAAGTATTCAGTTTTGGAGCACCTCGAGTTATACGAGCAAATGATGGATACTTTCCATTTGAAAGATAGCCAGAGCTGCATTCAATATGTCAATTAGACATTTTCCAATGAATACTCCAGCTTCTTTGCTGGGCTGAGGATCAGAACCACTCAAGATGGTCCACCTACAGGGCGGCCATCTTAAAACATTTTTCCATACATAGGAACCACCAAGAGGCCCGCAAGGCGGCCTACAACCTGCTATGTGGGGAAGACCAGGCCCCACAAGAATTTGTGCAAGAATTAAAACGTGCCTTTGCGCAGACCACCAGGAGTGTGCGCACAGACAGTAGGGAGTTCATTAATACCGTCTTTCATGCACTCCCTAAATACATCATGACCCAGCTGGTGAGGGATTTTCATGAGAAGAGATCACTAGGCGCGGTCATTGAACAGGGAACTCGTATTTATGAAGTGCAGAAACTGGTAGAGAATAAAAATACAAATAAAAACCCCAAAACCAGCCAACACCCCTGCTGCTGCTAAGGTGGCGGAGGTGAAAGTTGCCCCCATTTTAGATCTGGAGATGGGGGGCCTAAAAATATTCCTGTGCAAAATCCTCCTAACCAAAGACCCAGAAGGCCCTCGGGCCAATTCCAGACAGGCAGCCAGGGAGGTAACCCCACAAATGGGACCCCTAACTCCCCTGATTTATCAGCACTCGTTACAAGGCAAACAGACCCATCCTGGGCTATGCGTGGACTCCCCCAGTCCTGTTCACAACCCGAAACTGTTATTTTTCCTGTGTGTTGTACTCTGCATCATTATAAGTGAATTCAATTGCTTTGCCTATTTTCTGAATTGTATTGTCACCGGTAGGTGATTGCTGTCCTATATATATATATATATATATAACTTCCCTCCCCCTGGACGAATCCTCACCAAACTTTGCAAGAAAAGTATATGGGCCACTCTGCAAAGTTTGGTGAGGATTTGTCCAGGGGGGAAAAACTTATAGGGGGGTCCCAAAACGTCTTTTTTTCCCATAGACTGGATGGGGTAAAAACTTTGTGCATGCCTACAGGCCAAACCGCTGGACGGATTTTCACCAAATTTGCAACAAGAGCTTGGTGCGGAAAGCGTACTTTTGTAAATTTGCTACCAATCCGTCCAGTAGTTTTCTTTAAAATGACCAAAAAGTAGGTGTAAAAAAATTAGTGATATCTATGTCCACTCCGCGGTCACACTTCCCTGTTCACTCTGCGGACAAGATACCGATTGGCTAAGGGGCTGCGTCATGACCGCGGACACGCGACATCTCTGTCTATTGGCTGCAGTGAGAGATGTGCGATTGTTTGGATGCGCCCGACATCTTGGATCCGCCGACAGCGCAGCGACGACCAGCGGCAACATGCTATTTCGAAACCTATTTTGCTGTGTCATAGTGCTTGGGGAGGTTCACACAGTAAGAGATGGGTGAAAAACTGTTTTTGTTCAGGCGGTACATGTTAATGATGTATTCCCTATGCAGGCCTTCTTCGGAATTTTTGTGCGTACAGAAAATGAGGGTTTTAATAGGAGTAGTATGTCAGTCCGTGCTGCGCACAGGCACCTTGAAACTGTTCTAAGGACACGCGTGGTGTTAGTGAACATTGAAATTGAGTAAATGGCGTTATGACATTATTTTTTCCTATGGTTGTGCTATTGATTAGTACGCCGCCATTGGGTGTGACATGCTGCGGTGGTTGTGGCCAGTGCCTAGAGTCTTGGATGCATGGCCGTAGGCCGTAGGCCATACTTCCAAGACTGTACGCCCTGGCCACAACCACCGCAGCATGTCACACCTATGGTTACAACTGTAGTATTGATTATCGATTAGATGGTTGTGGGGAGTGTGTCGGCCATGCACCCAAGAACAAAATTATAAGCACTGGAGGTATAAGCCACTGCACACCCATACATTGTAATATCTATGGACATACAGGTAGGAGTCTACCCTCTGGCCAGAACCACTGAAGCATACTACAACTATTGATACACCCCTACTACCACACATCACACAGGTGGTTGTGGGGAGGATCTGCAGTCTTCGGTGCATGGCCGATGCACCCGAGAACAAACTTGTCAACTCTAAAGTTATAAGCCAACATGGATTTTATGTAGTGCAGTGGTTGTGGCCAGGACGCACAGTTTTGGGTGCATGGCTGCAGGCTGTAGGCCATACACCGAAGAGTGTAGAGCCTGCCCACAAGCAGTGCAGGATATCACATTCATACATTACACCCATACATTTGATTATGTATCTGGTAGGTGTGGCCAGGGCCTAGAGTTCTGGGTCTAATTGAGTGCATGCTACAGTTATAATGTTTCATTGTTTGGGTGTGTCACTCATGTATAAGTGACCATGGGTGTAATATGCTGCAGTGGTTGTGCCCAGGGCCTAGAGTCTTGGGTGCATGGC